>NC_051176.1:140283614-140389831 GCF_013339695.2 Rhipicephalus sanguineus
TCGTCAAAAAACAAGCGTGACATGACACATGTTCTCGTTTCAAAACCGTGTCAGCTCGCAATTCCTGTAAAATGCCTATTAGACTTCAGCAATCCTCTCAACAAAGGGAAGATTATAAGTTATAAGAACACGTTTCTTTACTATCTCCGCTTGAAATTTTCTCATGCAACGTTTTTGCACAATTCTGCAAATCCGTGTTAGTTTCGCCCTTACGAAGGAGCACCCTGGGAGTTGGCGACGCTCTCCGCGTTAGCATTCACCTCATTGACAGTGTTGAGTCGCAGGGACAAAGTCCATTTTCTTGTGCGAAATCTAAGCGATAGTACGCGACCCTGATCTATACCGAGAGGCGCAGACGTATGTGCACGATCATGTACGCACAAGATATCCTGCCACAAAACGCTAAGTGCTCGCATGCATCGTGCAGCACACGTCACATTGCGTATTTGTCGAAATAGGCACCGCTGAACTTGTCAGAATTAAAAGAGGCTTCGGGAACCATTGCTGGGTAATCTCTATTCCGTGGAGAGACGTTCCTAGGAAGTGCTTGAAATACGAAGCGCAGTTCCGCTCCAGGGGCGTAGCCAAGGGGGGGGGGGGGGGGGTTCAAACCCCCTCCCGAAATTTTTCAATTTTGCTTGCGTATATATACACGCACACATACAAACACACGCACGAACATACATAATGTATGGTTGAACCCCCCCCCCCCCCCAAAAAAAAAAAAAAAAAAAAAATTCTGGCTACGCCCCTGTTCCGCTCACACGCAGAAACTTTGGGGGACCAGCCGCGTCACAGGCGCACGGCGTCACGATCGTGCACAGTGATCGCGTTTCCATCGATTCAACGACCGACATATTTCAGAGAACGTTCGATTTAGAAATAGTATTTGCTAGCATATGGAACTTTTAAACGCGATTTGTTTGTATTTAGAGGGCTACCAAACCTTTTTTTGGAAATTCGCGCTTTTTTATCGTACGAGGACGGACTGAGTACACACACAAACACAGAGCGCTTGTGAGTACACACACAAACACTGCGCTCTGTGTTTGTGTGTGTACTCAGTCCGTCCTCGTACGATAAAAAAGCGCGAATTTCCAAGATGCAACACCAACTAGCCCCTGTAGCTGCTCTAACTACCAAACCTTTATCGCACCCGCCTGCTCTCTTTCGTCTTCCCCCCTATAAGATGAATACATTGAAAATGCCACGGTCAGTTTTCAAGTGTGCCCACATCTGAGCGCCGAATTCATTCGCTTCCGAGAAAGGGCACATGCACGTACATCGTGGGGTCGATTTTGCTGCAGAGTCCTCAAGGACACTCGTCTTCGCCCGTTGCCGTTAAACATTTTCGTCTAAATCGCGCAAGACAGCACTGAAGAAAAGAACCTTCGAAACGAAATTACTTTGGCCTGTCATTGCATGAACATGAATGCGAATCGCGGCTTTGTCACCACAGAAACAGAATATTTAGATCACTGCTGCGTATAGTAACTAGTAGTAGCAAAGCATGGGAAAATCAAAGGCGAGAAGAAAGGTCTTTCGCTGTCAGTAATCCTTTTCTAACACTCTGCTAACACCGATAACAGCTCCCTAAAAAAGAAAACATCGAAACCGGCTGAAACTCCAAAAGAACGTCTTCACCTTGATCTCGTCGCTGGAAAAGTAATGTTACAAACCGAAAACAAGGACATGACACATTGCACAACGCTGTCCTTTTGCGCGCGCCTGCAACGCAATATATCGTTGCCGCTCTTGCATAATGCCTATTTCAGTCCAAAAGAGAAAGTGCGCGAAGGAAATGTAGGCTTATCCATACGTCACGTTGATGCGCTTCAATCTTGCCCATCGCTAGAATAAACAGGACAGGAGAGCAGTCAAGCGGAGGACCCTATATTTCAGCGAATCTGCTTGTAGATGTAGTACTTGCGTTCTTTTTCATGCATTCTGTGGACTTTTGTACTTTAGCTTGGCACACGGTTTTTTTTTTTCTTTAGCGCCATTATCACCACCCGAGTGCCTCTTGTAACCACCGAAGCGAAATTACTTTCTGCTCTTACGCAAATGCTTAACGTGGGAAAACCAACGAGGAATGAAATTGTAACCCCTGTAACACCGTAGAGGTGTTTCTTAAACGCGCGTAACACTTTTCATGGCATTTGTCACTTTCCTTTCTGCGTATCTTTTTGTTGTTGTACGGGAGGGACTAAGAAGTCGTCTAACGCCAGCCTCTCACATCTTAATATGAAAGATAAAGTTATTGCGAAGAATAGGGAATTAACGGTCCACCGAAGCGCGAACTCTTGTGGAAAAGGGTTGGCTGCAAAAAGCCCAACAAACAAATGTAGAACATCAAACTATAGCTCAAACTGAAGCCTCAATTCATAACACGCAGCCGCGAAAGAGCCCGCCGTCTTTGATCACTGCCATTAAACATTTTCTTCGCGACCTTTCGTTACAGCTGTGCTACTACTTTCTTTAATGTTCATCCCGTTATAAACGGTGTCCTCCCTATTTTTCGTCCTGTAGCAGAAGCTTGGCACTTTCAAGTACCAAGCTCTGCAACAATAAAACGCATCGAGGAAGAAAATGACGAGCTTATAATAAGACGTAACGCTCAAAAGCCACGCGGCTCGGCCGTTTTTCTGCCACGCACAAGACTGATTAATCACCGCATGCATAGAATTTGTGTATGCCGCAGCCGGGAAAGTTTGCGCGCCGACAGACTGAAGCGGCGAATGTAAGCTTCGAGCCACGGTCACTTAAGCGACCATGTGAGCTGGTAAACACAGACAACTAGAAAAACGTGCAAGAAAGGAAATTCTTTTTTTTTTAATGCGAGAGCTTGAGGCGCCGAGAAATACATCTACGCTATCCTCAACTTGAAATCAGGGGAAAAATGATAAAGTTGTCGCCTAAACAAGCGCACATAGTTTTCGAAAAAATGAAATTCTGCACAAGGGGAAAATGTAACGAAATCAGTATAACAGATCAAAATTATCAGCGCCCACTCGTACCTGGGCGAAAGACGCATAAAAAGAGTCCTGACGATAGTATGGACTAATCTAATGTTGCCCCGTATGTGTCAAACACAGCTTCATTGAAGGCGACCTCACTTACTGACATACCGATCGCTGTGCAAAAACTTCAGGTTTTCAGCGCCTAAGCGGAAACGTAGTACTCTAGCAGGGCAGAGGATACGGTTAACTGGGTTTCAAAAGATGAGTTTGACGGCAGCTTTTCGTGCAACTTCACTTCTTTCTTTTTGCGTTAACTCTGGGGTTTTCCGCGCCATTATCACGATATGATTATGAGGACCGCTGCGGTCGGATGTCCCGGAATAATTTCAACCCCCTGGGGCTTTTCAGCGTCCACTTAAAGGTAGAGTGCTCACGGAATGAAACGCGTCAATTTAGGACTACGTATAATGCACTTTCTTTCATTTCCACAGTCCTTATTTTGTGTCAAATCGGCGTGCTATTTGCTCGTACGCTCACACGAGAGCTAACATCACTGTTATGACCCGACTTGTACCGGCACAACGTAAAAACTCACAGGGTCCCTTATGCATTCACCTATCACGACTCGAAAGCGAAAGCGATTTTCTTCTTAGTCGTTGTATTAATATGTCCCCGCCCCCCTTCCGAAATATTTCTACAGCTAACGTCGTTTTCCACTGACTCCAGGATCGGAGGCATTGCAAGCTTTCCGCACTTCACCTGGTTTTGCACTGCCTCCGTGATCGCCCCACCTTTGACCAAGCGACGATGTCATATGTGATGATTAGGGAAGGAAATCTTAGACGCAAATAGCTGTGCACCAACTAACGTTACTGAGTCATATGGTGACATCATCATGTGACGTCATGTTGTTACGTCGTAATGACATCACAAATTTTGGCACTGTGTGATGTCATGACGGCGTAATGTGGTGAATGTTATCAGGTGATGATTTTATGCATCACTCGTGTTGACGCCGACACCGCGGGACGCCGCCGGCCGCCACCGACGGTCAATTTTCGCGTTTGATGAGACTTCCAAGCCTTCCGCCTGAGTAATAATACCCGAAGTTTTACGTGCCAAAACCACGATATGATTGTGAGGCATGCATTAGTGGAGGTCTCCGGGAACATCGACCATCTGGTTTTTTTTTTAACATCTCTTTTCTGTCATCTTTTATTCCCCTTACCCCTTTCCCCAGCACAGGGTAGCCAGCCGGTCTGAGAACTGGCTAACCTAACTGTCTTTCTCTCCCTCCTCCTCCTAGCGTTCTTTAACGTGCACTGGCATTGCACAGTACGCGAGCCTCTAGCATTTCGTCACCATAGAAATGCGACCGCCGCGGCAGGGATCGAACGTGCGACCTTCGGGTCAGAAGCAGAGCACCGTAACCACAATGCCACCGAGGAGGAGCACGACACAACGTAGTTATCTCGAACAACATAGCATACCAGTTGTTATGCTTAAAGTTTTGGTGTCGCATTTCATTCCGTCAGGACTGTACATGGCTTTTTGAATTGCGCTTTCTTCGAAATGGGGCCGCCATGGGCGGAAATCGTGCCCCTACCCTCGTTATTAGTAAAGCAACACCACAGCCGACAAGCCATCAAGACGAGTCTACTTCACTTAGGCATGTATTTCCAACAGGCATATATTTTCACGCGAACACACCGACATACACCTAGTGCCTCCAACTATGCTGGCAGACGGTCCATACTTCAGTCGTGCATCGGCACAACCCACGGAACTGGGTTAATTTCCAGCTGCCGCAGCGGAAATGAAATGACCACATAGGTTGTGCCACGGAATGGTATACATAGCCACTCAACCACCGATGCATCGACATCAACGGCCATCAAAGCTCGTGCAAGAAACTAGAGGACCGCGGGAAAGGCTTTAGTGTGCATCACACGATTCTTCACGGTTACACTGTTTGCAGAAATGTCCTCACATTTCATATGCTAAGCTACAATTGCGCTAACTTGCGTACGCGAGACTTGCACCACCGCACAATACTTGATCGGTTAGAGTAGTGCCCTTCCGTTGTGCCAACAAACGAAGACATTTATACTGTGTCTGCAGTAAACAGATATCTCAGTCATCCGCTACTGTGACGAAGCATCGTTTAACTTGCACATAAGATATGGCCGAACTCTCATTTAAAGCATTTGTGGTCGCGCGACGACTGACATTGCTGATCGGTGCTCGGCTGCTGATCCGAAAGACGCGGATTCGATCCCGGCCGCGGCGGTTGCATTTCGATGGAAGCGAAATGCCCAATTCCTGGAAGAATTTACTTAGGATTCACCAGTCATCCAGTGGAGGAATATCTTGGTCCAGCACTTCGGTGCTATAATTGTCACCGATTTGGACACACGGCGAAAAGTTGCCGCAGCACACGTTGGTGCAAGATCTGCTCAGAAGACCATGACCACGAGGAGTGCAAATCAGTTCTTCAGCCTAAGTGCGCGAACTGTGCGGGCAATCACGCTGCCTCCTACTCGGGCTGCCCGCAGAACAAGGCTGCTGCACAAATGCGACGACATGAACTTATCCACGGAAGACAACCGCGCCGCAACGAAGCCTCTCCAAATCCTGCGATTGTAAATCATGTACGCGATCACCCACCTCAGCGGACACCGCAACCACCACATCAAAGAGACGCTCCAAGAGAACCACAAAGAGTACAACCGAAAGACCAAACAAGGGTAGAAAAGCCAAGTGCACCTGCTTACGCTTCAAAGCTGCGAACACCCCCCCGACATCCGGCAGAAAGTAATAGACCCGAGAGCTCTAATGTTTGCACAAGCTATACGAGTGAAACTCCACGTCGTTCTCAGCGACCCTCATGGAAAATACCAGCCAATACCGACCACACCAGTGCATCAGTGACGGAACTCGTTCTGCCAATGCTTTTCGCTGCAATTAGAGCAATCCTGTCTGCTCTGCCGGAAGCAAATAACCTACCAGAAGTGAAAGACCTGTTGCCTCTGGAAGCACTATTGTGCAAACAATCCGGGTCAAACCTGCAGCAAGTAGAATATGAATAACCGCTACAAAAATGTCTCCATATTCCAGTGGAATGCCAACAGTCTTCGAAGGAAGTGTGCTGACTTTCGTAAACTGCTTGTGCAGTATAACTTTCCAATACTTTGCATTCAAGAGGCTGGAATGAATGATGATTTCCGTCTCTCAAACTACGTGATATACAAGTCGTCTCGTCGAGGTGGAGTTAGCAGAGTGCACTTGTGTGTCAGAAAGGATCTACCATCTTATCAAGTTCAGTCAAGCGATTCTGACTTTCCGGAATTCATCGCATGTATAAAGTATTGTTTGATAAGCTGTGCATAACAGTGATTAATGTTTATCTACAACCTTCAAGCCGTATTTCAGTGGAAGAGCTAGTGGATATCTTCAAAATTTCTAGTTCTAATATCTTTATTTGTGGAGACTTTAATGCACATAATATTATCTGGGGCAGTGATCGCTGTGATGCACGCGGTAACGTTGTAGAGAGCGCCATAGACAAGTGCAATTTGACTGTTTTAAATGACGGATCACCAACATTCCTTCGCGGGTATAATTATTCCAGCTGTATAGACACAACTTTATGTTCACAAGATCTAGTGAATGGTGTGGGTTGGTCAACGGATGTGGAAACACGCGAAAGTGATCATTTTCCAGTCCTTGTAAATCACCCTAGCATGCGGAGTGATGACATCAGGCGCTACAGCAGATTGACGAACTGGAAAGCTTTTCGGTTTCGCCTAAGCAGTCAACTTAGTCAACATACAAGCGTTGAAGAATTTACGGAATTTTTACAGGGTAATGTGAACATATGCGCAAAGAAAGCTCCAATTCCGAAGGACTACGCTGCAGTTGACGGAGAATACGAACAGTTCAGAGCCATTAGACGCCGGTCTGAAAGAGCGTACCGACGGAGCGGTAGTTTAGAAGCTTACAAAAGCGCTCAGAAAATCCACAATGTCATGCGCAAACGCATGGAAAATTTAGGAAAACGGCGCTGGCGTGGTTTCTGCGGCACGCTTTCTCCTCACACCCCTGTTCCGAGAATATGGTTGTTAATTCGAGCGTTTAACGGCCCTGTAACAGAGAGCTTCCCATTTCGTGCCCTCGCTTTAGCTCTAGACACGCAGGAAATAGCGGTTGCAGATGAATTTTGTGAACTTATCTGCAGACCTGGCTCTACATCAAATTATGCAACATTTAATAATTCTGTTGCGTTAGCAAAGCAGAAAATTAATGCTTGCTATTGGGCACAACATCCTCAACTAGACGCAGCATTCACATTACGCGAACTGCAATGTGCAATTGCTTCATGTCGTCAAAAGTCTGCTGCTGGGTCGAATGGCGTTACTTACAATATGCTTAAAAACCTCGGGCCGACAGGCACCAAAGCTCTTTTAGACATTTATAATAATCTATGGACAGTAGAAGTTGTACCACAACCTTGGAAAGTCGCTCGAGTTATTCCGATTCTAAAACTTGGAAAGACGCCCTTGTGCCTTGATTCTTTTCGTCCAGTCAGCTTGACAAGTTGTTTATGCAAGGTAATGGAAAAGATGATTGGCGCGCGACTTGAGTGGTGGTGCAACGGTCCAACTACTTAACAGGTTTTAGAAAGCAGAGATGCACAATGGATGCTATAATGGACATAGTAACGTACGTTGAACACGAACGCGCCTGCGGTAACGTGACGGTCGCAGTGTTCTTGGACATAAAGAGGGCATTCGATACCGTCAGCCACGTGCATGTTCTACTCAGTATGTTGGAACTCGGAATGTCCGGCAAGTCCTTGAGATGGATTTCTGAATTTTTATCAGATCGCAAAATATTTGTCCAGACGGGTGAAGGAAAGAGTGCAGAACACGATGTCAAGCAGGGAGTGCCACAGGGAAGTGTGCTTCGCCCTTTTCTATTCAACTACGTCATGGCTGATTTAGCAAGACGACTGCCATCTCAGTTACGATTCTCGCTGTATGCAGATGATGTGTGCATTTGTACATCTGGAATTAATGTTCACTTAATTAAGACGGCACTGCAAGAGGGCATAAATACCATCAACAACTTTTTAATAGAGAGAGGGATGGCTCTGTCGCATGCGAAGACAGCTGCGTTGCCCTTCAGCCGTAAGAAGTTAAAGAATTTTAATCTTAGTCTGGAAGGACGACCTTTATTGATTGAGACACAGCATCGATTCCTTGGCATAGTACTTGATCGGCAGCTATCCTGGACACCACACATAAAAAAAACTCGAAAACGATGTTAACGCAACAGTAAACATACTTCGCAGAATTGCTGGTACGTCGTGGGGTGGATCAGTGTCGTCCCTACTCACTGTTCACAATGCTTTAATAAGACAAAGAATTGCGTACTCTTCGGCAATCTTACACGGCCTTTCACCCACGTCGGAACAGAGACTTCAAAGACTTTTAGCTGGGGGATTACGCATATGTCTAGGAGTTCCACGAGCGACTTCCAGTTCCCTTGTAATAACAGAGACTCGCCAATCTCCCTTCACAGTCATGAGAAGTATAGAAACATGTCGACATTTTTTTCGTCATCAGACGCAACATAAAAACCACCCATTGGCTCTGGAGATATTACAAAGGTAATAGAAGCCATGTTCATAAAGAAATTAAGGAAAGAGCCAGTATATTGCCAAGAAATGAATTTTTCAACTCTGACGTTGATTATCGTCCATGGCTACTTACGCTACCAAAGGTCGAAGTGTCAGTGGACGGCATAATCAGAAAAAATCACATGTTCATTCTAGCCGCCCAACAATTAGCGCTCTACCAGATATATATGCGATATCCGGACTACATACATGTCTATACAGATGGCTCCAGCGTACCAAAATCTTCAACTTCAGCATTTATTATACAGCACCTCAAGGTACAAGATTAATTTAAATTATCTCGCGTTACATCGTCTACAACAGCTGACCTATTCGCTATTATAAGTGCTATAAAATTTATCAATTCTGTAAGAGATGCTCAGAAATGGGTAATTTTCAGTGATTCGCAGGCGGCACTAACATCACTCTGTAGCACAAAAGCAGAAACAATTAATAATAGTCTGATCTACGAGACACTTAAAGAGCTCTCCAAGGCCGATCAAAAGCACCATGAAATAATGTTCCAGTGGATACCGGGACATTGCAACATTCCTGGCAATACAGCAGCTGATGAAGCAGCACGACAAGCACACCGCAAAAAAGATATCGTTTATATCCGAATGTCGAAAAATGAATTGCGAAGCATTTTAAAGACACAATCTTTCAATATGTGTAGAAATGCGTGGTTCGACGAAAATTCTAAAAGCTGTGATTTATATCATGTAGATCCACTTATCGAATTTGAAATTCCGTTATCTGTAGACAGAAGTGTGGAAACCCTTATTCACCGATTAAGGCTAGGAACTGCCTACACCAAGCATTTTTTACACAAAATTGGCCGCGCTGAAACTCCTGAATGTGATTGTGGATTCGTAGATGAAGACATATATCACCTCCTTCTAGAATGCCCACAGCACGAAGCACCAAGACGCCGACTTCAATCATCGTTAATAACATTAGACCACAGACCACTAAGTTTAAGGAAACTTTTGGACCTGTGGCCAACAAGAGGCTTACAGAAGTGTGCTTTAAAAGCATTGAAAATTTTTCTTGAAGAGAGTGGCATCCTTGGCCATTACTAGCGCATTTTAGCTTTGTTTTGTATTAACGGCAGAGTGTATATTTATGTGTGTTGACTATTTTTGTCTTGGATATGTTATGCAACAGTTCCTGTTCTTTCTTTTTTAACATCACCGTGTGTACACATGTATGTGATTGTTGAATATGTTGTTTTGACTGTTATGTTATGTCTTGACTGTTGCGCTAAGTTGTATATTGTATGTACTACGGGGTAATTGTGATTAGAAATTTGGACACTATGTACTTTATGTTTATGAACCCTATGTACTACAAGAGCTAAGGAGTAGCCGGCGCCTTATTTGTGCGCCAACATCTCCTTACATCATGTCAATAAAAAAAAAAGAGCACGTTGAAGAAAACCAGATGGTCGAGATTTCTGGAGCCCTCCACTACGGCGTGCCCTATAAGCATATCGTAGTTTTCGCCCGTCAAACCAAACCAATTATTATGATTACTCCTTGCCACTTAGCAAACAAAAAATACGAATAAAAAAAAACAGAAAAAATGCCACAAACTTGGATACATACAGTATAACAGCAGACATAACACAATATGAACCCAGAGCACTGGAAAACGTTTTGTACATGAATCCGTATAAAATAAAACAAGTACACAGTTGCGCATAAGAACAAATATCTCGAGTGTGTTGTAATACATACGAACAGAAAACAGAGCTAATTACACGAAACGTCAATTAGAAGATCGTGACCTAAGAGGTAATTATTTGAAAATATAATTAGGTTAACATCAATCAATTACTCTTCATGACACACTGAAATTTCGGTAGTCATTAGATACGTGCATCTTCTGAAAAGTTTCCAAAAAGCGACCAGCGTTCTCTTTTTCTTAAGTTCCGCTGTCGGCCATGTATAGTACATACATTGCACGCCACGGCAAGAACCACGCACTGCAATGCAAAACTAAAATTAAAGCTCACTAGTACTAATGTGCTAACTGTGATCATGTTTTCCTATATTCCCGAATACAATGACTCCCATCTGACGAGGAACAATACTTTCTTGGGCTTGCGAGTTAAGGAAACAGCGCAGATGGGTCAAAATTGTTTACAGCAACGTGACAGGGCGTGGCTCCTCAGGAGGTTACGCAAATGCTAATTTTCCACGCATCAGTACAGGAAACAAGCAGAATATGACAACGTTTCTTGTCTAAAGCAGCGTGATTCCTTGATAATCTTTCATCATTCCCTGATTTAAATAATAAACATGGTCACCATCACCGATCATCAGTTTCGTTCCGCACTATAATCGGTTACAGCCGAAGAAAAAATGTCAGCTCCGCCCACGGCCATCGCTCCCTCTTCCACGAATAATTTGCGTAAGTGCGCCATCCAATGGCGCTTACTCGTTTTTGTGACGTCAAGCACTTCTGAAGTGCTTCAGGTAGTTGACTTTCACGTAACGACCCGCGTTGGTGTCGCTGGTTTTAGGTCAGAAACTTGAACGACCCGGTAAATTTCGTCAGGCATTCTGACATCGCTTCTCAGCCAAATGGAAGGTTTTAGGTAGTAACGACGAACCTTTAATTCTTAATATGCGTAGTGTTTACATTAGCTGAGGAAAAGTACTTACGGTTCGACGGGAAACCATCCAGCCCGACGGTATTTCACAGGTGAAGGGCTGGCGTGCCGCGGTATTGTGGGTGGAGCAACTAGTTTTTCCTAAATTTAGGTTGTAACGGAGCATAGCCAGCATAGTATTAGTAACGAAAACCATGTTTCTAGCTCACTCGATAATGTCGTTGGCCTGGAGGGTATTAGGAAATAAAGAATATTAGTTTTGTACGAGCAGCTCGGCCTCAATTAAGCACCCTCCACCCGTAACGACGTTCATTCGTTCCAAGCCACCCTCGGCAATCAAATCTTGTTCCGTTTTTCGTGTCCGAAGTTCGCCTCACTGCGCGCATTCATTGACCCCGCAGTTGAATACACTCGCTGAGCCCCCGAGAAAGATAAATCCCACGTTTTTATACCCCACTGTAGACGAAATGAGTAGCACGATCGCTGAACGTACCCAGCTTAGAGTAGCAATGTTCACAACAGCGCTATTCGAAGCGCAGCGGCAGCCAATTAATTCTTCACACAAAATTACTAGGGAAAAAGACTGTTTTACGACAACTCGTCTACGAGGACAGGTTTTCTTTGGTCCGTTCTCACTTTCTTTCTTGTGTGTGAAATTTCAAAAAATGCCGATTATCGCTACAGTGCACAAATAAATGGATACGTATAAGTTACGACACCACGTAGCTTTAGGCAGACATGCCGAGGTCAGCTGCCCGCTCCTACAAGTTACACAATGTAAAGAGTGGTGGCGCGGAGAAGGAGAGTGCAGATGCATCAAAATAGAAGGAAAGAGAGAAAAGGAGGTGTTTTTAAGGAATTCTGGAAAGCACTGCTGGCAAATGACACACTAAAACATTGCCTTCTCTGTATACTGTCACAAACAGGTCAATCACCTAAATGTGAAGCCCGCAGCGCGCTCGCAATTGCGACTTAAGAATGCCTCGCGACACAAGCAAATTAAACAGCGGGACGGCGCCGATTGGACAGAACTTCATTTTGGTCCCCAGAATTTTCTCCTGTCTACCCAGCTCGTTCTTTTTTTTTTTTTTTTTGGTTTTCCAAACAGTACGTAAATAGTCATTCTAAACAGCTCGCAAGAGAGACAAGAGAGAGAGAGAGAGAAAAGCTGCAAAGGAGAAAACAATAATTTGCACTGAAGGACCGGTGGGCTTTTCGGAATACCGCATTGTGTTCGCACCAGCGTGACGTGCCGCTCAATCCACGAATCAGCTTTCGGCAGCTTCGAGGAAGTTTAGCGAACGATGCTTCATGTTACCATGTACAGGCCGTGCGGAATGCGCATGATGGGACGTTGCGCTGGCCACAATTCATTATAATTATATGTCAACAATATCAATCAATCAATCAATCAATCAATCAATCAATCAATCAATCAATCAATCAATCAATCGCTCAATCAATCAATCAATCAATCAATCAATCAATCAATCAATCAATCAATCAATCAATGACAAGGGCACTTGCGAAAGTGTCTGGGGCTGATTCCTTACGGATGTGGCGCCGCAGGGCATCTTCTATCCCGCAGAGCTCCTTTGTTCTTCAGAGGAATCACCACCGATCGGTAGCGAAGTTATACCACCCGTATTAGCAAAGGAGATCCCATTTACTTAGCATTATTAAAGTAGAGATATTAATGTATTCTTTTCCGTAACTAAGCACAGGCTACAACGAACAGTAATACATGCGTGATAATCACTATTAATATGAATGATAATCCAGTATTACCATCTATTCTCATTTAATACTTCATGCACTTGATTTTATCACGTAACTGAAGAACTCATCTGAAGGCTAGCGTTATTTTCAACCTGTTCGTTGACGCAATCAGCGAAAAATATCTTCGTTTAGAATGTTTTTCTTTCTTCTACAGTGCGCAGTGATTGCCTCGTCAGAACGTAATTTCTGTGAGAATATAGGAGGTTCATTTCAGAATTAGAGTAAACTTTCAATACTCCTGGTAGGTATAATGGAGACTAGATTGAGAAATAAGACGTGAATGATACAAAGCAAACATAGCTATTTCCTCTGCAAGTATCGCGCATGTATCCTCTTGTCCGCCGCCTCAGAATAGGCATTACTTAAAAAAGAAACATCTGAACTGCGCTGCCTTCAAGAAAATTGGATCTCCTTTGTAAAAACAAGTGGTATAATAAAAGATCAAAACAGGTGCTCACCTGCAAGAAAGAAAGACAAATCAATGAAAAACAAATTAACGCACTAATTAAGCAGCTTCAAAACAATGGTGACAAGGAACAGCGCAGAAACGTAGACAAAGCGGAAGGGACTTAGAACACAGGACGAGCGCGAGTTTCTTACGCTTCGTTTACGTTGTTTTGCGCTGTTTCCTTCTATCATGCAAGTATACCTTCTCGCCCAATTTTCCAGCCTTCTCAAAACAATGGGCCTGACGGCAAACTGAGAGAAAATTTTTTCCTCGCTCTGTTTTATATGTTTAGCTGTGCTGTAAGTCGAGCTAGGAAGAAAACACCACCTGCTTCAATTCTGTAAGTTTTACAGAGCACAGCAGAGAAACACGCTCAACAGCAGCAGCAGTTATCACCCCGTAAAACTGAGGGATCTTTTCCGAACTAACTTTAACTCACGCAGCACAGAAAAAAAAAACATGACCTACGGCGCGATTGTATTATGACGGTACGATCAAACAAGGCGAAGTGGGATAAAATTCTCCGGTTGTGTATAGCCCCATGCATAGTACCGGTTGTAATATAAACAGCATAGTGAATAGGGATTATGCGCACTCTAATGAGATTACGCCGACTCGAGGACGTCAATGCGCGCAGTGCATGTCGTTGATGGTTGATGGCAAGTAAATTTCATTATTAAACGCAGCGCAAACAAATAGGGACACAGAAAAGGAGCACACTACACAGCGCTAACAGTTAGCGCTGTGTAGTGTGCTCCTTTTCTGTGGCCGTGTTTTTTGCGCTGCGTTTAGTGATGTTATCGTACCAACTCGCCCAGCAAGACACCCTTCTAAATTTCATTGTCTAGACATATGAAACATTTTTGAACACGGGATGCCGCTGGAGCGGACGTTTCGACAAGCAGTCATGTCTTCTTCAAGGCAGCGACCGCCTACCTTAACGCGTGTATTTGTATGCTTCCTACCTCTCCCCTAATCAAAACAGAAGAGGAGGAGAGGGCAAGAGCGAAAACGGGGGCGGGGTGAGGGGGAAAGAAGGTTCGGCGTGCCGAATCGGGCAAGGAATCGCGTCGAAGGGTAGAAGGGGCGGTGGGTGTTTCGCTGAATCATGCTTGTAAAAACTAATCACAACCTGATACAGTTGAAACCCGCATTAACGAAATCGGCGGGCAAAGCACACAATTTCGCTCTTGCGGGAATTTCGTTGGCGCAAGAATGAGGCAGAAAAGAAATTGAATTTACAAAAAACACATTTTATTTTCAAAAGTCAGTAAGTTTGCTTTGGCAGGCCTTTCCATGCAGCAATTTCATGCCTCTCGATCGGGAATCTCGCTTGCCACGGCACAAAGTTCGCCCCATGCACTGGTCAGTGACGGCGGCACTGCGCTGTCACCAGTACCGTCATCAAGTGCTCCTACAGGTGAACCTTCTTCCGGCTTCGCTGGATCAGCGCGGATCAGCGCAGAATCGTGGACAGCGAGCTGCACGCAAAGCCGAATTCTTCGGTGATGTCCAATTTTTCCTGTCCTTTTCCACCTCACTGATAATTGCAGCCTTATCTTCCCGCGTAATGAACTTCCGTTTTTTTCGCTCAGGCGGCACCTTCGCAGGAAGCGAAATCGGACGAAGCAATCACAACACACAGTTCACGTTCCACCAAGCGACCAAGCAAACGCTCCACAAATGGCTCCAGACACGCGACCATGTGCGCGCAAAGCCGACAAAGCCAAGCACAGAGCCAAGCGAACGAACGAAACTGCACGAGGAATGTGGATTTGGCTACGTAGTCCGCGATAACGAGCAGGTGTTTCGGCAAGCCATCATCATCATCATTGTCGCTAGCTTTATGTTTCTTTTTTTGTAAACAGTGATGGCGGCTGCTTCGCAAGTGCGCTGTAGCGATAGTTTTACACACTTTAAGTGTAGCATGAATGCATTTCAGCAGTTTTCGAATGTAGCTAGTTAATGGTGCGACAGTAGATTATTTAGGCACTCGTGTTTCAAAAAATTTCGTTATTGAGGGACTGCGGTATGAATATCTTTTGTAGTCGCGAGTTACGAAATGCATTGACTCCTATGGGCGTTCGCCGGTGCTCCGAAAATATTTCGTTGCGGTGAGAATTTCGTTCCCTCGGGATTTCGTTATCGCGGGTTTCGAGTGTAATGACAATTTCACGGCGATAAGAACGGCTAGAAATTCCTAGAATAACGGCTTAAGTCTCACTAGTTTTGGTTGTGCATCTCCCACATCGGACGGATTCAAGCGCCCCCTTTGGAATGTTTGTACACTGCAAACCGTTTCACACCCTCATAGGTGTATTTGCGATAAAACACCTATCGTACACCCTTTTTTTCTGTCAATATTATCCGAAAGGGTGTAATGTCTTCTTTGCACACCCTTCGCACACCCTTTTTTCATTTTTTGGGTGTACAATGGGTGTATGTTCTGTTAAACACCCATGGGTGTTCTTTGGATTTTACACCTATGGGTCAATTCACTGCGTGAATTGACCCATAGGTGTAAACAGGTATCGTTGTACTGCTGAATGCAATTAACTGAGACATTGAACACCACGGGCAACGCCTCCTGAAACCACGGGTCACCACCCTGTTCGACAGAGCGTCTTGGCACAGGATACTGTTTCGCGAGGCACCTGAGTGTGAAGCTACCTGCTCGTGAATCAGTAATGGTTCACCTTGGTCTGCTAAGCTTGCCACTCAATTTTCATTCTTTTAGTTGTGCATCACAAGTCTGCTGTAATTGCAAAGACGCATGTATTTTGCCTACTTTATTAGGCAAGTGGTAGTGAAAATAAAATATAGTATTGTCGTGCCTGAGGTTCTGAATGCAGTGAGTCAACTGATGTTACTTATTTTGAGCTCACATATATTTAAGCCTTTACATCCAGATTTATTTTGAGAAATCATTTCCAAAATAATTTCATTTATTGCTTAATTGGATTGACACGTTGAATGAATGCCCGAAATACATTCGGAATAATATATGTATTTGTTTAGCATTCATAAGCATTTGTTCAGTTTAGAGACAGTTGGCTTCACTACTCTGTGATCATCGCAAACACCTCTCCTAACGCTTAATCTATAGCATACATATACAGTGAAATGTCGTTGACACGATTCTGCATAATACGTTTTTTAGCCTAATACGTTTCGTTTTTATTTCCTGCCAACATCCCTTGAAATAATGCATTTTCATGAGTTTAATACCATCACATTTTTGCCAAAACTGGATAATACGACCGCGAAAGTGGATCTTGACCGATATATCGAGAAATCCTGCGTTTATTCTTCGCTATGACAGCTCTCACCGCGTTCCAACAAGCCACGATCTGCGCGTAGCAGAGCCGCTGAGACCACAGCAGCACCAGTTTAGCGGCGAAAAGATCGCTGCTAGGCGATCTTTTCTTTGAGATTCAGGGGCGTAGCCAGAGGGGGGGTTGGGGGGGTTGAACCCCCCCCCCCCCCGAAATTTTTCAGTTTTGCTTGCATATATACACACGCACACATACAAACGCACGCACGAACATACATAAAGTATGGTTGAACCCCCCCCCCCCCCCCCCCCCGAAAAAAATTCTGGCTACGCCCCTGTTGAGATTATATATATACATATATATTGCCGCTTTGTGAGGGCCTCCCCTCCAGTGAAGGGAGACTTTAAGCCTTGCTTGTAGTCAAGCAGCCCTTACTGTGTCGTCGCAATGCTTACTGCGATTCGAATACACTGTGTAAAGCATAACAAAACATAACACTGCCGCAGAAAGAAAGCTGCGCCCACGCGACCCAACAACGGCCGGGGCGCCACCTCCTCTGCCGGCGCAGCCGCCGCGCGTGCGCAGCGCGCGGAACAGCTCTATCACCACGTGACTTAAGCAACGCGCTCAGACACGCCGCCGGACCAGCCGGACTCCATCGTTTTCTGCGTGTGTTGTGCATTGCCTCCCGATCGGTCGAGTTTTGCAATCGGTGTGTTTCGGTTGTTTGAAGTGTGCGTGCGCTTTGTGCTCGTCCTTTACCCTCTGCCAGTGCTGCTTATTACGAAGATGCACTATACTCAAAGGGAGACCTGCAGCTTCATATCGTGGAGCACTCGAACTGAAACGGTATGTACCACTATCACGTTGCTACGGCCAGCGCTTTGTTAACTCCGAGAGCGCGATCTAATGCCGTTAACTAAGCTTTTCTTAACTGGTTGACGATCGGTGAGCATTTGTTAACGTAGCGAGCATATGTGAGTGTATTGTTTCATCGGGATGAAGGCAAAGTTGTGTGACATTAGGCGCGGGCAAGCTTTGCTTTGTTTGGTGTTGAAAGCAGTGTGCGCATGCGCGGCTGTGATTCGGAGGGGGATTTGAACGCAGTTGTGGCGGTGCCCTCCTGTCGCCGGTGGTGTTGGAAGGGGGCCCCGCTCTCGATGAACCACTATTTTGATTTAAGAATAGTTGGGTTGTGACGGCACCTGTTACCTCTAAGCGTCAAGCGTGTCTAAGGCGCGTATGCTTCGGCCTGTTGGTAATTCAAGTGCATTTTTTTCGCACAAGTAAAAAAAACAGGACAGAAAACAACGACGTGGTGTCCGCGTCGTTCTTTTCCGTCCGTGTTCGTTTTGTGCGCTAAAACTACCGTGATGCTCGGGTTGATGCGTGTGGGTCATTTTAACGCAGCATGTTGCTTCGTTTTAGGTACGCCGCGCGAAGCTCGCCTAAGTGCTAATACATTCCGTTTCGTTAAATTCGTACCGACGTTTTAATTATTCCGTAACATAGGTTTCCTGATAATGCCGGCACCCGTGCACGGGGAGCCGTTCGTTAAATTTGACTTGTGTTCGAATGAATTTTTCATGTCTGTGTTTGGCCGAATCGCCTTAACTACCTGAACTGTGCAAGCGCTAGTTCGAGCATCAGTGTGCACTTAGACGTGCGCAGGGTTTCCCATCAGGGGGGAGGGAAGTAGGAAGGTTAATCGCTGCCCCTCTCCCCCCGCCTTACTAAAAAGTCAAAGTATAGGGGCAGACTTTGCGCCCCCCCCCCTCTGTCTGAATTGACTAGGGGGGTGCACCCCCCCCCCTTCGTGCGTACGTCTGAGTGCCCGCGTTTGAGCACAATTTATTTTATTCTATTTGGTTCCATTATGTCTAGCTTTCATTATTTTGTTGTGGTTATTAAGAGTTATATGCGCCTCACCTCGCTTTGGCGTTGTAACTTCGCTAAATACTTTTATGTGTACAAACATTAAAAAACGCAGTTTGTCCGACCACCTCCAATGATATTATTTGGTAAAATACAAGCCTAATGATTTATAAGACATTTGATTATAAGATTTATAAGACATTCAAGGCTGCAACTTGCAGCCTTGAAGAGAAGTCCTTGTGCAGAGTTTTGCTTTGTATGCTTTTTATCGCTGTGCAGGAATCCTTCATGCCACCAAAGAATGCTCCTTTTTCTTTAAAAATGCGGATGATATTTGTCAAATAGTACTTTCTCTTTCCCAAACAAGCTATTTGCACGTAGAAAAGCTGTTAATTCTCTCCAGTTCCATATGGGCCATGTTATGAGCTTCATTTTTGGATGGTACTATCGTGAACAATATGAGCTCGAACACGCGAGCGCGTGGCGAACAGCCTTGAACCTTACGTCGGCTGATTCGCAGCGGCGGCTGTCGGAAACAAAGCGGAAAGGGCGCCGCGCTTCCACTAGCTGTTGACCCTCCCGCTTCGATATTGTTGATGCGAAACAGCATCTTAGAGAGTGTCAGTGGCCGCTAGCGGTGATATGAATTCCCATCAACGCGAACAGCCACATCAGACTAGGTAGCTGCTGAGATATCGGCTGTGACGTAGCCTGCCACGATGCGCAGGCCATGCTTGCGCATCGGTATCTCGGTGGTGTCGGCTGAGGATTTTGCTGCGCCTCATTTATTTATTTTGTTATCATTGCTAGCGGTCATTGGCACGCAATCAGCCGATCGACACCTCGCAGCAACGCTAGCGAGGCGGGAGTACCAACAGTCAGCGGAACAGCACCCCACCTCTCCCCTCCAGTTTCGGCAGCGCCATCCACGTATCACCCTATCTCAGTTTCAAGGCTATTTTAACGCGATAGCGTTAGAGAGCTCATATCGCAGAAATTGCGCTGTCGGCGTCGGGGCCGTTGGTTGTGAGCGAAAAATCATCATCATGTCCGTGACCGAAAAATCGAAAAAGCTGCAAATAAAATAAATAATAAAAATGTTGGGCCCGAATGAGAATCGAACCCAGGCCGTCTGCGTGGCAAGCAGGTGTTCTACCACACAGCCACGCCTCTGCTTGGAGCTGCACTGAAAGTAACTTTCATGCTTCCCAAAAATACGCGTCCTGTATACAGGTGTCACAGTACGAGATGTAATATCGCAGTAGTATTGCGTGGTACAAGTGTACATTGCCATAGGGCGTCACACCATGCCAATATCATAACGACTTCGTGGTTTAAAGACAGCCACCCATGACAAAAGGCGCACACATTAGTGCGCGTATTCCCTTAAGACCACGTAGTGGGTGCATCGCAACTTCGAAGAAGTTTCTCGCGCATAATTTCTCCTGGTTTAAAGCATGCTACCCATTACATAAGGCACACGCCTTAGTGGGCGCATTCTGTTAAACCCTCGTAGTGTTCGAACTGCGCAGTGGGAACAGAAATCGCTATCGCGTTCAGCTCTTAAAGGCGAAGCTTAAGCGTCCCCCAATTTTACACGTGCTCTCATGTTCGAGCTCATATTACTCACGATAGTACACGGTACAGAAACTGTTATTTACTGAAACAAATAATTGAAGTCTGCGTAGCGCATTCCAGACAATGATCTTTTTATTTTTTATCATGCAGGGAGCGAGCGTTCCAATAACACCTTGCATTGTGTACGATGGCCCCGATCTTCCCTATGCAAGCAAGCTTTTCCTCCATGTGGACAAAGAACAGCTCTTCAGTGGGTCCAATGCCGAAGAATGAGTAGCTGCACTCATGGCAGCACATTGGCTGTTAAATATCGACTGCCATCACAAGGCGTTCAACGTTCTCGTCGCTGTTGAATGGCTCCTTCTTGCCCAGTGGGTAATGACTCCGAGGACACAAGTAGTAAAGCTCCTGAACATTTTCAAGAAAGCCTAGAAAATAGGCCTTAGCTTCTGCTTAAAGTATGTCGCCACCTGTGATTAACTCGAGCTTAAGCCATAAAGTTATATTTTCATATGGTAACGAGTAGTTATTTGTTTTAGATTATACAGAAACGAATATTATGGCGGTACTAGTATTTCATTTCAATTTCTTGCTCATTTTCTTGTGACATTTTAATACAAGCCATATTGTCTCTGCCGATTTCAACATGTTCTCACAGGTCATTCCACTTTGTGGTTATTGGCTTAGTTTTTATATTCAAAGGAATTTGTGACTTTTTTGCAGTAGTTTTAATAATTGGGATCTTTTGCTATTGAAACTTTTGCTTAACAAAACTGCCAGTACTTGTCAGTGAAATCATTGCATCGAATATTGTTTTAAAATTTATATTTGAGCTATATGACAAGCTTTAGGTTTTGTCAATATTTTTAAAGGAAATAAATACTCGTTTTATTCAATTACCAATGATTCTGTTGTCTTTGCTTGGAAAGGGATAATCTTTAAATTTCTCTGAACATGCCCGTGTAAAATTTGATTGAACTGTTGTTATGTAGGTAATGCTTCTGCAGGGCTGTCGTGGTCATAACGTCTCTAATCCCATGCATTTCCTGCATATTACCGCATTCAGCATGCGCTGCAACGTGCGCGTCATGGCCCAATTGCTCACTTTTTTTGTGTTGGAGCCACAATCCATTGCTTTTGAGAAAGTGGGAAATATTTCATAATTCCAGCAATGTGCACAGTTTTCTACTTCACTCATGTACTTTCCCAGAAAAGAGATAATATGGAGGCCTGCTGTGGAAAACGACATTCTGAGTCCTTAAAATGTTGCGTGAGTTGTCACGGAGCATTGATACCCTGCTCGTGTATTAGCTACAGCTGTGTGATGACAGTGTTTATCCTACTAAGAAAGTCGACAACAGGCACAATGGTGTGGGCACTGCTGGAATTTTGAAACTTTATCAATCCATTTTCTCATCAAGGAATTGCACATTTCTGAACTATCTCTTTAACAGGAGAACGACCAGACCGTACCTTGTGTGTTCCAGTTGATTTCAAACAGATACACTGATGTTATGCAGCCCATTTAAGACGATGGCACCTTATTTTATCAACTGCATAAGTGCAGGTATAAGAAGTGGCACCAATATTTCCCTTCTTGGGAAGGGCAACTACAGCGGGAAAATTCATTCTGGGGTGCGCCCGAAGGGACCAGGTGTCTGTAGTGCCCCCAGGGGGCTGACAGGGAAGAAGGTTCATTTGTGCTTCTCCCTGTAACTGCTACCTTTTCGAGGGCGGTTTCATCTATTACACCCCACTCGCACGGGTGTAGCTTGTTCTAAGACCCATACTGCACTGTACGCCTGTGTTACAATGAAGCGTGTTAAATTGAATTCCTCATTATGAAGTGGAAATAACGCCCTTGCTTCATATTTTGACGCAAACGCCTTGGTCATTTGTGCTCCATGTCATTTGTGCTCCTTGTTTGGCGGCATATGCGATGCCGCTCCGCACACTCGAGAAAGGTCATTGAATACCGTAGAATTTGTCTCGGATGTACGAGCTTTGTGTTTATAAAAGCTTGACTTTATTTTGTACTATTGGATAACTGTGTGAACATCTTGCAATGTGTGTCAACACATTTTAGGTAATGACTTTGTATTCAGTCACGATTGCACTGTATATGTAAGGGCCATATATGCCGTGCTTCATATGCACCATAAAATCAGTGCTGCTGCCAGCATTTTCCTTCTGTGGCAGGAGCCACTATAATAGGTCATGCGCCCTTGAAAGGACTGGCTAAAGGGTAAGCTTTCTAGCGTTTCAATGGGAGCCAACTGGGAGGGGGGAACCACTCGAATTATGGAAATTTTTGCCTGGGTGTTTGGGTGTAATTGTGCATAAACACCCTACACCCTTTTTTTCATTTGGGTGTAATATGCTTTTACACCCAACCACACCCATTGGGTGAAAGTTTGAAATTACACCCATTGTATAGGTGTAATCCTGCTTGGTACACCTATTTTTTGGGGTGTAGGGGTGTGAGTTATAGACACCAAGTTACACCCATACGGGTGTAAAGTGGTTTACAGTGTACCTTCTGGCTGGAGTGTATTAAACTTGTGAATAAGGTATGACTCTATACAGGGTGTTTCAAGAAATGTGTCCAGTATTTTTTTAAAAATCACAGAAAGGAGGTATCTGCGTGCTACCTGCGGCGTTACCTTTACTGTGGGAGAGGGCATTTTGACATGCGTACAAACATTAATTATGGCAGTAATTATAGAAATTAAGAAAATGAACTTTTTAACCAGTGGAAATAATTAAGTGGTCGAGTCGAATGCGCGAATGGAAGCCCTTCCTGAGAATAGACCAGAGCCGCTTTGAAATTTCCGCAAGGCGGCCACTGGTAATCACCGCTGAGCGATGAAATCTGGCTAATTTTGCTGGCGATACCGAAACCTACGCACCAAAAAGCGCGTCTGCCATTCACTGCGGAAACGCCCTCCGTGACGACACTGTGTTTCGCTCGCACGGGGGCGGGGGGGGGGGGGGGGGGGGGGGGCTCGCTCAGCATGTGCGGCTCGCTCAGCAACGAGACGAAGTATGTAGATCAACGGATGATAACGGCGCTCGCTTATCCTCCTCCCCCCGGGCGAGGAAAACAGTGTGGTCACTGAGGGCGTTTCCGCAGTGAATGGCAGACGCGCTTTTTGGTGCGTAGGTTTCGGTATCGCCAGCAAAATTAGCCAGATTTCATCTCTCAGCGGTGATTACCAGTGGCCGCCTTTCAAGGAAGGAAGGAGGAGAAGGAGAGAAAGGAAAGGCAGGGATGTTAACCAGTCTAGAAGGACCGGTATGCTACCCTACACTGGGGGAAGGGATGGGGGATGGGGCCGCCTTTCAAGAATTTCAAAGCGGCTATGGGCTATTCTCAGGAAGGGCTTCCATTCGCCCATTTGACTCGACCACTTATTTCCACTGGTTAAAAAGTTCATTTTCTTAATTTCTATAATTACTGCCGTAATTAATGTTTGTACGCATCTCAAAATGCCCTCTCCCACAGTAAAGGTAACGCCGCAGGTAGCACGCAGATACCTCCTTTCTGTGATTTTTAAAAAAAATACTGGACACATTTCTTGAAACACCCTGTATTTTCTGTCTCTCGGGGACCGCAAGTTTGACTAAAGAACGTAATGTTTGAGATCATCGAAGTTGTAACCTGTCAGATTAAAATGCTGTGCCACTGCTTTCGGTCATTTCTTCGCCGTGTCCGCTCAATTCCCGTTTAATCTGATGTAAACAGGCTGTCCTGTTTCGCCAATGTACTGTTTGTGACAATGTGAACATTCGAGCACGTAGGTCACGTTTGAACTAGTAGAGGTACAACTAGATTTTATACGATGGACGTAACCACTTCCAACCATGCCAGCGAAATACCCAGCTTCTCTTCTACCCTCTCGCGACCCCCCCCCCCCCCCAGGCTTCTTTTTTTTTTTTTTTTGATGACTGCTTCCTCTTTCCACTTATACCCTAGTTACACGGGCACGCTAACCTCAGTTACGACGAACCTCAGTTAACAGGAGAAAACTACAGTTAGCGCCAACTGCAGGTGGCACATGTTACACGGGAAAAGTTGTCCTTAGTTTGGGTCCGTGAAGCAGGTCACGTGACACTCAGTTTCGCGATTAAAAATATAAACGTCTAGCTGGTTTTCATAAAAATACTGGCAAATACAATGTATTTCATTTAAAAGAAGTCCTTCCTCCTAGCGCCTGCAGTCCCCGAGTGTATTCCGTCAACTGTTTTGACAATGTTTGGCTTAAGTAAGGGCTAGTCTCGTAACTATGGGCGAAGTCAACTTACGGTCAGTGTGAAAGCCAAGACAATCTGTTGCTTGATAAGTCTGGTATCGCCGTCTTTGGCGCGTGGTTTGTTTTGACGGACTGTTTTACGTGTCAGCGTCTCTGTTCTTGAGAAAGGCCAATTGACTTGCTTTTGGGAAGATGTTTCCCCGTATTCCCAAACAAGCCTCGACTCGAATTTCGTCCTTCATTTGACCGAGTTGAGCACAGCGCCGCTGTTCGACCGAAAATGACGCCGCGCTTCACGATAATCGCTGCAGAATATGGCTGATATGCAGTGACTTGTTCTGTCTAGACGGCGCTCCCATAGACTTTCTCAAGTCAAGGTGGAAGGTTGAGTGAAGGGACGTTCTAGAATACGGGGGTTAGCCATGGAGGAAGGAAAAAGAAAGGAGGGAACATGACGTCCCGCGATTGAAGCCCACCGTGTCGGCCCAACACGTGATCAAAACGTCAGAGCGCGCGGTAGGTTGTAGTACTACCGGTGGGGTTCTGTTTCGAACCGCCGGCTGGTCTGCGCCGAACTAGCGCGCTTCGATTGAAAGCTACCGGGCGCCATAACCCGAAGTCTCGGCAAACCTCATTTCTTGCGTGATCATGACGCAAAGGTCACGTGTTGGGCCGACACTGCTGGCTTCAAAACGGGTTGGCTTGGCGAGGCTGGCTGCGTGACGTCATGCTCCCTCCTTTCTTTTTCCTTCCTCCATGGGGTTAGCCTCCATTGGAGCCACGCTGCCTTCGACCACCGACATGGGTGCCGCCATTTTGTTAGTTTGCTTCTTTAACTGAGGTGGCCAGCCTCACTTCGGAGCAACCACGGTTAGTCGGATAACTGCGGTTAGTCTTTCCGTCTAGCTGGACGTAACTGCGGTTTAAGGGAACTGAGGTTTGCCGTAACTGAGGTTAGTGTGTCCGTCTAACTACGGTATTACTCAACCAATTCGGCTCTTCCTTCTCCCCTACCCCAATGCCCGTCTTCGCACTTGCCCTCTCCTCTACTGTTTTGGTTGGGGAAGAGTCTACGAAGCAAACACATACACACGCTAAGGTATACGCAGTTGCGGCCTTGAAGAAGACAAGACCACTAGTCGAACCGCTGGCTCCAGCGACATACCGTGTTCAAGAATTTTTCATCTGTTCAAGCTTCCATCTTTCCCTGAACTCTGCCTTATTGTCTAAATATGCGTTGTTCGACTGTTATACTCAGCACTCCCCTATGAACAAAAATGCTCCCACGACGACCAAGCTTTGGACGGCATTCTCGCCTCAGCAATATATAAAACCTATGTCCGACGTCTGAGAGCTTCAAGATATGTAGGAACCCCCATTAAGGGGATTGCTTAAACTGCTGCCGAAGGTACAACGTTCCCCATTGGACAGCGCAGTGCGCGGTGGCGGCTCTCCTTTATTCCCGACAGTGCCCCTCGGTGCAATGCAGCGCCTATATAGCCCACATTCCTGACACTCCCTAAGGCCGAGCGCCTCGTCTAGAAAACGGCAAGCGGGTCAAAGAAACGCTTCCTGCTTTGCTGTTGGCCAGGAATGTCCCGGGTGAAATAATCCTTGGGGATTCGTAGGCTATATAGAGATGCGAATAGTTATTTAAGCGAGAAGCACGGCGCTCTAGCCGGCTTCATTATGCCCTCTGATTGCCGACATGTAGTATAACTGCTTTAGGCGACCACAAGAGAAGACGACGGGAAAGAGCGCTCTGTCTCGTCGTCTTCTCTTGTGGTCTGAGTGTTTTTAGCGCCTAAAGCAGTCATACTATGAACAGATACCACCTTTCCCAACATGTAAATGACTGCGCATACAGTTCACTTCCTGCTCTCTGCGGACCAACCTCTGCAACAAGTTCTTCACTTGATGCCATGCAGCCTCATCTGCATGGCATCCCACGCCGCACGGCATCATGCAGCTTCGGAGTATCCGCAGCAGCACAAACCACAAATTTCGAAACAACATCTAAATGTACTTCCTTCGAGTATACCTAGAGCGGAAAGAGCTGACACAGTGCTTTAAAAACATGCTGAACACTGTAAGCGAGTGATTTAGGCTACACCGTGGCCCCAAGACATCGATGCGGCATAAGGAAAAATCCATCAGAGAAACATCAAAAGGTTACAGCGCAGGGGCATTGCACAACACAATGTCTGAACAAGCAAAGCAATATGTAACCGGTGCGCTCGCATGGCGCCAGAGCCTTTCGAGTCACGGTTCATTCCTGATGCAGAATGAACCATGCAGGTTACATCCGAAGTGCCGTATATCAAGCCAAATTATGGATTTAGCTCGTTATCTCAGGCAACGAAGCTTTCAATTCACAGCCAAGATATTCGCATCTGCGCTTATGTATAGTGCACATTTCCTTCAAGGCGCGTTTGCGGCTTCAACGAGAAACAGCTCTTACATCACCATTACTCCGTGGGGAAGGTTTATGCGCCTCCCCTAAAAAGTGGGAGCTAACAGCGTTTGCCCGAACGGTCAAGGCAATAGAAGCTTTCAATCTAGCAATTTACTTCCACGTACTTAAATGAACAGTCGTTGCATAGCGGAAGACACAATGTGACATTTGGTACGTCCATTAATCCTTCATGAACGTTCACCGACTGCTGGTTGCCTTCCTGCGTGACACAGGGCTGCTTAACACTTGGTGACCCACCACCACAACTCCTGAGATGCTCAGGCGGAAAAATTTCCGACTATGTATATCAGGCTAACACCACCTACTGCAACACCAGCAACACCACGGAGAAGTGATACCAAAATGAACAGATTAATCACTACTAACTCGATTGTGGGCCCGAATGAGCTCCGGCTGAAGACCTTCAGATGCGCAATGTTATAGAAGTGGCTCTTTTCACAGCAAGCACACTTAAAGGAGCTGCGAGAAAAATTGTGCTGAGATATGATGGCGCGGTGCGGCACGACGGTGCCGCCGAGACTGATGCGAACCTTCATTCCTGTTGCTCATCATACCCTATAGTGAAATAGCGCACTTTTGACGAGGGTGAAGTGGGCAGCAAGACACGACACTCGCTTTCTTCTCCCCTTTCTCCTCGTCAAAAGTGCGCGACTTCACCATACGGTATGATGAGCAGTCACCGACTAGCCCAGCTTTCAACCCTACTGAAATTCTGTTAGCTCATTGGGAAATACGATAAAAGGACTGGCGTCTGATGCATGCACGGTGTAGCACGCCTAGTGAACTACTGTCATAGTACACTTTTACTCATTCTAAAAAGACAGGGCGTGCAAACACGGACACAAGAAAGAATTCAGGACACCACAAACGGTGTTTGTGGTGTCCTGAATTCTTTCTTGTGTCCGTGTTTGCACGCCCTGTCTTTTTAGAATGAATACTTACCAACTAGCTCAGCTCTCTGTTATTCTAAACACTTTTGCTGTTGGCGCACAGCGAATATTTCCGTTATTTTTATACACAGCGAATTCTCAATGGACTGCTATAGCTTGTTTGTACTGTCTAGTTTGCGGCAGAACTTCCGGCATTGAGACAGAGTGTCCCATTTAAGTAGCTTGCTTTCTATTAAAAGCGATCCCAGGTTATACACCGGAAAACACACGCGAAAATCGCCGAGTCGACGAACGAAAACGGGCGAGCGACGGAAATAGCTCCGTGAAATTAAGCAAAATTTTAAAAACCGCGGTCATTTTCAATGTTACTTCAATTTGGGAATAATGACTGCACTGTAGGTCCGGCCGCCGCGAACGCGGTGCAGGTGATATTAACGATCCTTTGGCAATTCAACTATGCTAAGAAATCCATTTTGGCATCAAAAGCGGCAAGTAATTAAGTGATCATCATTAATGGTTAAGATAAAAGCTTATTTTCGCGGACACCTGCTGAGTTTGAATAATTAATATATAAGCAAGGCTTTCTTTCTGGGTATTGGGGGACTGTGAACACATGGCATCGCGTGGAATCAGTACGGACCGCTGCACGGAATAGACTCGACGTGTAGCTTTTATATGAGACATGGACTAACCCGGCAATATGAAACGTGCATTCCCTGGCTGAGACTCGACGTTGCCTATACGAAATACTACAAACACAAGATTAAGCAGTCGGACTGTCGTACGTGCACCCTATGTAACATTGGGGAAGACTTAAAACACGTCCATTGTGACTGTTCCCGTTACGACGCAGAACGACAGATTTTGAAGGCAGCACTTCATTTACAGCGCGGCTTGAGCTTGGAGCTGCGGCACCTACTCGACCCGTGACAAAACAGCGTTTGTGCGATGCACGACACAAAAGCGCTGTTGGTGTCTTTGAGGACTACTCGCCTGAACGAAACTTTATGAATGGCTGTATGAATAGCGAGGGGTGGGAAAGAGAGAGGTGAGAGCGTAAAAGCCTAGCCAAGCCAGGACCAGCTAGGTACCCAATAGCTCTGCAGTGATCCAGCCTTGCACGACTTAGTGAAAGCTGTGCTAATTTTTTTTCTCTCTCTCTCATGGCACGAACTATGTGCAGATCTGTTTACAGATTAGGACATGTCCATAGTCTGAAGTCATTTCAATCCTTCTTTTTCTTGCCAGTCAGAACTGAGCGAGAAAGAGAGAGCGTTCTGAAGTCTTCGCATATGTTTGAAGGCGTCAACGGCGTTTTTTGACTGGTCAGTAGTTGAGAGTACTTTTGTCCCGTTATTCGCGAAATCCCAACTGCTCTCGCTGCTGCCGTAGGGCCCCGCGATGATGGTTTTCGCGCGTTTGAATCGCTCGCTATTATGTAGATAAATGAGGAGAGTAACTAGGAACCCGTTTAACGAAAGGCCTTCACTCACTGAGGCAGAGACCGAGAGGTGAAAAGAACGTAAGGTAGAGAGGTGTATCTGGGGAAAAAAAAAAGAAAAAGCCGGTTCGCTAGCCTACACTGGATGTGGGGGAGGGGACGTAAAAGGTAAGAAGGAAGTACAGCGAAAGAAAGAGAGAGAGAGAGAGAGAGATGAAAAGGAAGCGCGGGAGCTTAACCAGATATTAGCATCCGGTTTGCTAACCAGCACTGGGGTGGGAAAATAAGGGCAAGAAAGGGGGTGTAGAGAGAGAGAGAGAAAAAAAAAACGAACATGAAAACACACAGGATAAAAAAACAACAACACACACAGGAAGGGCGCTCTGGTTACAGTCGTTCAGAAAGGCCGGTCAATCGCAGGAAGCGCAGTAGCGCCTGCAGGGCCTTCTGCGACGTTGCGTCCTGTCGATGGCGCAAAATTATTTCCTCCGACAAAGGTCGGTCATCCAACTTGGTGAGCGCGTTGCAAAGGGATAGTCGCTGTGCACTAGACTGTGGACAGTCGCAAAAAATATGTCCAATTGTTTCCTCATTGCCGCAGTGGTCGCAGGCTGCAGTGTCGGCCATCCCAATGCGGAACGCATAGGCGTTGGTAAACACAACGACCAACCACAGCCTACACAAAAGGGTTGTGTCTATACTCGGCGAAGCCTCGATGGGACTTGAAGGCTTAAGGTGCGGTCAAATGAGTACAATCGAGCATGCTTGAAGTGCGGCTCATTCCACTGTGACGTGGTGCGTTGGCGAGCATGCGCAAACGGAACGTCCGTGCAGCGTCGGTCCTAGAAAACGCGAAGATAACAGAGCGCACGAACCCAATCGCTTGCATTCATAGAGCAAGATAACAGTTATCACTTGTAAAACATGAGATCCTGCCAGGCCTTACCATATATTTATGAGAGACAAGGGTTGCAAGGGCGATGGACGTGTTTCGAAAGCTGGGTTGATTTATTATTATTTTAATTATTATTATTCCGTTTAATGTGCCCGCCTGCTTCTGCCAACACATCAACCACCCAAAGATTACCGAGTGTCTGTAATGCTTATTTCCTTGACGTTCTTCAGTCCACAGTCATTGTTTTCCTCCGAGCTCTGCACTGTTTTAACATATATTGTCGCACATTGTTCTTCGCTTCTTTCACTTTCAGCCTTCCTTGTGCATAGTTGCAGACAACAATTTTATATGTCATTGTCCTTGGACATTTCTCGTGTTGAGTTATTGTCTTGCCCTGTTGTGCTGATTTTTTAAATGCATTTTCGCTCTTTTGTATTCGTATTTTCTTTTGGACACTGTCTTTATAGTAATGTTTATTTTTTTATTGCTTTCACATTTTTTAATATTTTTTTGCGTGCGCCAGCACGAAGACCTTATGGCTGTTCATTGGCACTTCAAATAAATAAATGATTGATTATTAGTACTTACATTACCCTCACATCAAAGAAAGGCGTTATAGAGGGCAAAGGTCGGCAAAAAAATTGGAGCTCACTCAGACTCGCTCACGAAATATATTTTGCTCTGAGGGCTCACTCGGACTCAGACTCGCCAAAACTTTCCTCAGGCGGACTCACTCGGACTCAGACCCGCTAAACTTTTTCTCAGCAGGACTCACTCAGACTCAAACTCACTAATACATTACTCAGCCAGACTCACTCAGACTCAGACTCACGGCTTCATCTGAGCCTGAGTGAGCCTGAGTGAGTCGACTCATGAGTCCGTTGGTGTAAAATTAGCTTTTTCGATCAGGGCGCCAATCCTCTTTGATGCCAATATCTGACATAATCAGTGCTCTACGGCACGCCTTTTGATGTTGTACCTTCAAATACAAGTTATCGTCATATATCATATATCATCATTATCATATCTTGATATAGTAAAAACATTTCTATGAAATGCGCAACTCACACGAGATATTTTTATCAAGAACTTCCCGTAAAAGAGATTCTGGGGGGAGGTCATGGCACCCCTTCCCCTAGCCTCTGATCAATAAATATTGAGGCGGTGCATGTATGCTAGTGTGCTGAGATATGTGTGAATAGACTTGAGTATAAACGTAAGCCGATATAAGGTTGATAGTAATGCTGAAGATGAGCAGATATGACCATAAATCTGCAGCCAAAGATGGAGCTCACTCGGACTCACTCAGGAAATATATTTTGCACTTAGGGCTCACTGGGACTCAGGCTCACCAATATTATACTCAACTGGACACACTCGGGCTCAGACTCACAAAAATTTTCTTTAGCCAGACTCACTCGGACTCAAACTCACCAAAATATTACTCACCCGGACTCACTCAGACTCAGACTCACGGCGCGATCTGAGTCTGAGTGAGTTTGCCGATCTATGATAGAGGGGTGGGTACAATGAACAAAAAACACGACGCGTTCCCACAACTGATAAATCTAGAGCTCGAGCTATAATGAGATAGCGAAGCCTTGAGAGATGATGGGTCCTGCATGCATGCGGTTGAGGGGGGAAGGGGGAACGCGGTTCCACTCGGCACTGGAGAAAAGGACCTAAAAACATTCTCAAAATATTCATACGACAAAAGGAATGAAAACTTTAAACTGGTCATATAAATGAAATAATGAACTCGATAGTGATAAGAAGTTCTTAAATATTGTGCCTCGATTAAAAAAAAATAATTTAATTACTGGGGACGACCGGAACCTCCACGGTGTCGTTAATTACACACTCGGTACTTCCTCTCCTCAGCCCGATGCTGCGCAGCAAAACCTATGAGCCACGTCATTACTCAGGAGCGAAAACCAGAGCGTCCCATCCTTTGTACTACGCCAACCTTCCGACGTGGCTGCTCGATGGAACTACGAAGGCGTAGTTCAACGGCGCACGATTAGCGAGTGCCCACTTCCCACAAACGTGCCGCCGATTCGCTTTTCTGAATGGATGGCGGGGCCCGTACGTTTTGCCGCATTGTACTACACATATTGTGAAGCGTGCATTGTTTCGAAAACTAGTGAAGAATGACTACCAACTAAGCATTCGACAGTATTTTGGTGAAGACTTCGGCAGCGCCATATATAGCAATGCGGTTGGTTTCTATTCAGAAATCAAAATTAACGGTTGTCCTTCGTGTCACTTGCATAAGCGTAAATCGTACTAGCATGTTTCAGTAGAGTAGATGAAGTCTTGTGTCTCGCATCAGTAGCCAGGGGGCTGTATAGATTGCGCAAGGAACTCCGACGCGCACTCGGTGACTCCTTCCATACTTGCAGTCGTTAAAGTCCCTCTGACAATTTAATGCGCGCAACAGTGCGTACAGAGCGCGTTCACCATGCGATATGCGCATAGGTAGCTCAATGCAGGGGCGTAGGCAGAAATTTTTTTTCGGGGGGGGGGGGGGGGGGGGAGAGGGCACCTCCTTGACCTAAAGCGGGGGCCAGGCAGGCAGATGCATAGGTCGGCAAACTCACTCATGAGTCGACTCACTCAGGCTCACTCAGACTCAGGTGAAGCCATGAGTCTGAGTCTGAGTGAGTCCGGGTGTATAATATCTTGGTGAGTCTGATCCCGAGTGAGTCCGGTTGGAGAACATTTTAGTGAGTCTGAGTCCGAGTGAGTCCAGTTGAGAAAAATATTGGTGAGTCTGAGTCCGAGTGAGCCCTAAGCGCGAAATATATTTCTTGAGTGAGTCCGAGTGACCTCCACCTTTTCTTGCCGACTTACACGCTCCTATCGACTCATCTTCAGCATTACTATCAGCCCTATATTGGCTTACATTTATACTGAAGTCTATTCACACATATCTAAGCACATTAGCATTCATGCACCGCCTCAATATTTATCATAGGCGTGAGTTAGGGGAAGGGGTGCCATGACCTCCTCCCGCAAACTCTTTCATGGAAAGTTCGTGATAAAAATATCTCGTGTGAGTCGTGTATTTAATAAAAATGTCCTTACTGGGCCGATAGATGATACTGATGATATATGATACAAGATTATAAGTGGTACTTGAAGGTACAAGAGCAAAAGGCGTATCGTAGAGCACCGATTATCTGAGATATTGGCATTCAAGAGGATTGACACCGTGATCGAAAAAGGTAATCTTACTCCAACGGACTCATGAGTCGACTCACTCAGGCTCACTCAGACTCAGGTGAAGCCGTGCGTATGAGTCTGAGTGAGTCCGGCTGAGTAATATGTAGGTGAGTTTGAGTCTGAGTGAGTCCGGTTGAGAAAAAGTTTAGTGAGTCTGAGTCCGAGTGAGTCCAGCTGAGGAAAATTTTGGTGAGTGTGAGTCCAAGTGAGCCCTCAGAGCAAAATGTATTTCTTGAGTGAGTCTGAGTGAGCTCTAATTTTTTTGCCGACCTATGGGCAGATGTGGTCGAGTGTCACTTTGTGCTCTTGTGTGCCATGACAAAAAAAAAAAAAAGAAAAGAAAAGAAAAACTCGGGGGGGGGGGGGCACGGGCCTGGTGTGCCACCCCCTGGCTACGCCGCTGGCTCACTGTAATCTCCTCGGATATTCAACATGAACGCTACTGATCCGAACTACAATAAAAAGGCAAATGAGCAAGGTGCGTTTATGTCGGCACTGATTATTCTCAGAAGCGTCGACACTTGGCGGCACATATGATTTCTCATGCGACAGCAATACTGCTTGAAAAAATTATGCAAGTTCTGTTACAGTTTACATGAGTACAACGTCATCGCCATTCGTCAGTGCTAAGTGCGAAATAAATAAAGCTCGCGAAAAAAATGCCAAATACTCATGCACTCGCGCAGTGAGTAGTGCAGCTTACTGAACTCCATTCCCTGCCACGGTGGTCTAGTGGTTATGCTGCTCGACTGCGGACCCGAAGGTTGCGGGATCGAATCCTGGCCGCGGCGGCCTCATTTTCCTTCGAGGCGAAAATGCTCGAGGCCCGTGTCCTTAGATTTAGCTGCACGCTAAAGAACCCCAGGCGGTCGGAATTTCCGGAGCCCTCCACTACGGCGTCCATCATATCGTGGTTTTCGGACGTTAAACGCAAACAATTATTACTACTATTATGAACTCCATTCGCATTAAATAGGCCACTGTGCAATAATGAAAGAAAAACAGCTCAGCCTGCTACATTGTGGCACTTCGTTTATAAGACATTCATTTGAAAGTCATATGAATGTTTGCCTTGGTCTTAAAATTTTGTCAGGTACGGTCGCCGCAGAGAAAGATTCGCACAAGCAACCTTTGGCCAGAACGCTCACTGGAGTTAATCTTTTTCAGCGGTGACTATACATCACACTGACTTATCATATAGCACTGAGCCAGCTGAGGTCCAACACACAAAGCAGGACAAAGTAACTTGATTCGAGACACTGTAAAGTAAACGACACACAGAGCTCAGCCACTCGCGCCTTTCTATTACGACGGACGACAGAAACGCTGCACAGGGAATTTAAGCGCATATCTGCCTTAAGATGGACATCACAAGAAAAAGAAGTTGACGTAATGGGCGTCAGTGGTGCATCGTGATTTGGTCATCGCGTGAAACTGTCACAAACTCAGAAAGTCAGAGCACACGAACAGGCACTCAGCAGGCTGGCAAAGAAGCAGAAAAGAAAGAAGGCGCGGGGGCCAAGCGAAAGCTCTGAAAATCTGTGGACGTCAAGTCCTTCTAACGCTGACCACCCCCGCACCCCTTTCGAAAAAAAAAAGGAAGAATAGATGCAAAATTGAAGACAACGAAACGACCTCGTTTCTTAAAGTGAAGCAACAGCAACACGACGCGAGATCTATATTGCTTCGCCTGTATTTCGTTAACTATATGTAGAAAAGAAGACAACAGAATGCAGCGCCGTGTTTCGTAAACTACCGAATCACGGAGTTAGCGCCTGGCAGACTTCACGGGAAATTCATTCAAGGTCAGCTCACCAAGCGTACCGGAAGAAAGCTAAAACTATGCGTGATGAAAGGGCACAGTGCAGATGAAGCGGAGACAGCCGAAATAAGGAAGACCGGGGGCGTGAAATATAATTCATGACCGACATCAAAGGAAAACGCCCACAGCAGTTTTCAAGGGCATGCCAGCACAGCGCATTCACTTCCCGGTATTGTGACGCACGCGCCGTAGAAAAATTGAAAGCGGCAGCTGACAACGCAAAGTTACCACAAATGCAAGAGCAGACAAGGCTGGTCACTGTTAACGAATTAAAAAAAAGCTACGTATATGCTGGTAATGTTCCTCGAAAAGAACGCGAATAAAAATCGATTGGCTTGAATAAAAGAAACCTGAAAGAAATACGTCTTTCCGCACGTAACAAAAACAGGCACACGATTCCAGTGGTCTTACGCAAGCGATGCAGTATAGTTTAAAACTGACAGACGGAGAGGTTTGGAAAGAAGCCAAGCATGACTACCGCTTGCGGCAAGCTGTCACCAAAGAAAAAAAAAAAACGCAAGCGACAGCTGTAGGAAAAGCAAGGCGGTACGGCCAACGGAAGATGAAAGTGGGCAACAAGAAATAAAGAAGGCAAAAAGATCGCATTCATATTTAAATAAGCCAGCATTATACAGCGATAAAATAAGAATGGGAGAGGGGCGGGGGAGAGAGAGAATCAGCTAGAAAACGCGCCCATTTGGGCAGGGAATGTCTTTTGAAACAAAATGCAAGCGAAAAATATCTATAGCATAGTTTTGATAAAGTAGCCATAAAAATGCCAATGTTGCCACCACAGTGGCATTTCTTCAGCTGTCAGCAGTGCTCTTCTTAATCTCGAAAAGTTGCTTTTCTGCGGCCGCCGTTAAAAGCAGCTCATGGTCGACAGCCAAAGGATGCACAGTGATTTATTTGACACGTCAATGTTCTACTGCACACCTCAATAAAAATTTCTGCGGTTTTACGGACCAAAAACCAGGATATTATTATAAGGCACGCCTCTCGGATCCATATAAACTTGGACAATCTGGCTTTATTTAACTCCCACCTAAATATAAGTATACACGGCTGTTCTTGGATTCCGCCCCCATTGAAATGCTGCCGCCGTGACCGGGAATGGACACCGATCGAGTCCTCAAGCTTAGCACTATGGGTTCCAAGACCACCGCGATAAAGAAAGCAGTTCACACGCAATACTGTCAGGCGACCTCAGTGGAATGTATCATATCAAGACGAGGACAGTGCCGAGGTGATGCTTTCCTGAATACACCGAAGACGTTTTAATTAGAGGAGATACATTTAACAGCAGAGCTGTTTAAAATAGGGAGACTTCCTTTGGTCAAAAAATTCAATTTTGGGATTTTGCAATCACCTGATAGAGAATTTCTTTATCTTTTAGAAAATATATCGCACTTGGACACTCGCGGTTTCAAAAATAATTTTTGGTCCTTTTTCTTACAGACGCTGACAGGAAATGCGCGTGTACATCTACGTAATTTCTGCGTTTTTTTCTCAAAACAACATTTTTCGTGTCTGTGTACCTTTTTCTCGGGAATTATCAGGCGTCAGCGCGCAAAAATTATCGCATGTGTTAATTAGTGACACTTACGTAACTGGTACTAGAATGAGCTAGTAGCCTAGGTGCATTTGTGTTTTTTTTTTAGTATAAGAAAAACCATTCATAAGTGGCAATTTTCATACATCGAAAAACGTAAAAAAAACATAACAAATCTAGCTTTTCTTATACGCTCAGTTTTAGTTCCACCGCTGTAAAACACTAATAGTTATCTTTTTGCATAAAATAGGGAGACTTCCTTTGGTCAAAAAATTCAATTTTGGGATTTTGCAATCACCTGATAGAGAATTTCTTTATCTTTTAGAAAATATATCGCACTTGGACACTCGCGGTTTCAAAAATAATTTTGGTTCTTTTTCTTACAGACGCTGACAGGAAATGCGCGTGTACATCTACGTAATTTCTGCGTTTTTTTCTCAAAACAACATTTTTCGTGTCTGTGTACCTTTTTCTCGGGAATTATCAGGCGTCAGCGCGCAAAAATTATCGCATGTGTTAATTAGTGACACTTACGTAACTGGTACTAGAATGAGCTAGTAGCCTAGGTGCATTTGTGTTTGTTTTTTTAGTATAAGAAAAACCATTCATAAGTGGCAATTTTCATACATCGAAAAACGTAAAAAAAACATAACAAATCTAGCTTTTCTTATACGCTCATAGTTTTAGTTCCACCGCTGTAAAACACTAATAGTTATCTTTTTGCATAAAATAGGGAGACTTCCTTTGGTCAAAAAATTCAATTTTGGGATTTTGCAATCACCTGATAGAGAATTTCTTTATCTTTTAGAAAATATATCGCACTTGGACACTCGCGGTTTCAAAAATAATTTTGGTCCTTTTTCTTACAGACGCTGACAGGAAATGCGCGTGTACATCTACGTAATTTCTGCGTTTTTTTCTCAAAACAACATTTTTCGTGTCTGTGTACCTTTTTCTCGGGAATTATCAGGCGTCAGCGCGCAAAAATTATCGCATGTGTTAATTAGTGACACTTACGTAACTGGTACTAGAATGAGCTAGTAGCCTAGGTGCATTTGTGTTTTTTTTTTTAGTATAAGAAAAACCATTCATAAGTGGCAATTTTCATACATCGAAAAACGTAAAAAAAAACATAACAAATCTAGCTTTTCTTATACGCTCATAGTTTTAGTTCCACCGCTGTAAAACACTAATAGTTATCTTTTTGCAAAATGCAATGCTCTGCAATTAGCAGATCTTAACAAGAACGTACATTTTATAGCCATAGCTTTTATTACCACTGCTGTATAGCCAATTTTGAAACTCACTTTCAAAGTCTGACCCTGCCTTAAGCTTGGAGTAAGGCCGGTGTCGCAGACAGAAAACTCGGCGGGTACGCGCCACAGGAAGCGGGTATGTGCCAAGCAGCTCCTAGCATGGCATAGCCATGCATAGTATAATATAGCAAGGAGGTGTGAAAGGGAAGCGGGGGTGAGGAGAAATGAAAGGAGGAGGGGACAGGGCAAAGCATGGCGTAGCCTTGTAGCGTTGTATAGTATAGTTTATGCGCCTCAGACAGTGGGTACGTGCCAAGCAGCTCCTAGCATATACAGAGTATAATATAGCAAGGGGGCAGGAACGGGAAGTGGGGATGGGGAGTGATGCGAAGGTGAGGAGAAAGGAAAAGAGGATGGGAAAGTATAAAGCATGACATAGCCTTGTATAGTATAATTCAAGAAAATTAGGTGTCGGCGGCGTTGTCAGTGAGCGAAAAAAATATTTATAGATGCACCGAACAAAACTAGGGTTCGAGCCAGAATCGAACCCAGAGATGACGCGTGGCAGTCAAATGTTCTACCATAGAGCCACACCAGTGCTTGAAACTGCTTCGCAAAGGACGTTACAGAGTCATCATGTCGGGCGAGGAGTCAAGTTAACAGAGGTAATGTTGCGTGGCAGAAGCGTGGAATCGCACAAGGCGTCACACTCTTTGAGTTGCATAAGGAGTGGATAGTTTAAAGCAGCTGCCCACCCATGACAAGGGGCTCAGCCGTAATTCATTATCATCATAATCAGCCACATCATCAACAACGCGTGCAGCTACGTAGGTGCGTGTATTGCCTTACAGACTCGTAGTGGGTACTTCGCCACTTCGCAAAATGGTGAAATACGGGGCGGTGGCTGCTTCGCAACTGCAATTGCAGTATAGGCGAGTTTACAACGAGAGTTTACAACGGTCAATGTTCCGCGCACAGACGTTCCTTCCCTCACGGCGCGGTTGAACTGTCCAGAGCGGAGCGAAGTATGGCAAGCGAATGAGGAAGCGACGCGAACGGGGCGCGATAACGCTATCGCGTTTCACTCTTAAAGACGAAGCTTAAGCGCCCTTCAAGTTATGTTTTTATTTATTCTTTTATCTAATGTCTTCTAAACATAAAACGTGCTCAAGTATCAAGACGCACAAAAAAAAGCACGGAGATTCGTCGCATGAATTGCGCAAGAACGAGCTGCCAACAACCATTTGTCTATGCGTACATACTTAGCTCATCTACAATGCAAAACTCGCTAAACTTTGCGCGTACACACTGAAGAACTCTGTTCGTGAGTCTCTGTGTAACGCCGCCTCCACTTCCCGCTCTCCACATGCCGGGACTTCCCGTCTCTGCTTCTTGCTCTCGTTGGGCAGTTCCCTGTCCCGCGATGATTTGCGACTGCACAGTGCCGCTCCCCTTGCCTCTTTTTCACGTTTCTTTTACTTGTGCCATGGTGTGTACTGCTGGGTGTATAAAGTTTGCTCTGCGCTCTGATTATGGCGAATCAGTGAAGCAATCCCGCAGCCAACGCACGATACACGACTATACAAAAGCGCAACGTGAGCAATGTTTGAGCACATTCTGCAGCAAACAGCGCGAAAACGGGACACATACTATGGGACACATGACACAGGCGCTTGGCATGTGCCTTAATCCGTGTCCCATTTTCGCGCTGTTCACAGTAGAGTGCGTTCGCGCCATTGAGCCCGACTAACCTCCATTTTAACGTTCGAGGCCTGCTTCTTGGATATTTGATTTCTTGAAATACATAAGCTTGTATGCTCACACCTCGCTATGGTTTCTGGAACGTACCTCACAATACCCTTGTGATTTACAAAGCGAATCGCCGTCGCCCACCAATTTACGCGCGAACTGACGAAGGCCGCTTACGTTTCGGAACGTGGAAACGAAGTCATTACCTGTTTGTCAGCTTCTCTCAAGCACAGAGGTGCGCAGTCTGTGAAATGGCAGACAGCTGCTGCTTGCTACGAATCGGAAGTTATGACTTCGCGCAGTACCTTGTCGTGAACGGTGCCGTTCCGCCGTCATAAAGCTGATGAGAAAAAAAGATGCCGTGTCTCTGAACGAAGTACACTGTTCGAAGTTTGGAGGGCGTGTTCTGGATGCGGGCACGGCGGAAATTAATTACGCTAACCACAATCCCTTCGTTTGCACGACGCAACAGAAAGAGAGGAGCTGACAGGAGCGCACGAGCGAAAGCCTAAATAAGTAATGACACCGCAAATACAATCCAGTGGTAGCAGGCCGTGTTCTCGCAAGTTTCCAATTTGCTTGAGAAACAGTGCAAACACGCGAACGCAGCGAAAAGTAACGCACGCGATGAGGACAAGCGTTTTACGCGTCTTCTAGTCGCGCGTTACTTTGTCGAGTGTCGCGTATTTGCGTTGCTACCTAAAGGGACAACAAAGATAATCATGATTTCATTTGTGTTAGCAAAGTGCTTTCTACAACACCAAAAGCATCACGCTTGTCGTGAAAGCACGATTGGTAAGCTAGAAGACATCAAAAATAAATCAATAAAAAGACAGCTGCCGTCGCCGCGTTAAAGTTCCCACGCCAGCTCGCCATGACGTCACAGATATTGACGGCATCTGCTTGTGGCTAGATATTTCTTTATCGGTAAAAGTGGAACACATTCTGTTCCGAAGGAGGTAGACACTCAAAAGGACAAGTTCCTTGAACATTTATAAGCTAATACATTGAAATACAAAAAAGAAAATACTTAAACTCAGTGACGAAACAATGACGCTTCAATGCCGTCGGTGTGGTTGTCGCTGTAGACCTGTGGACGAAAAAGAAAACCCTCCTCACCCACAGCTGGCGCGCCGGGAACCCTCCGCTCCCGCAAGTGACGCGCCGGATCACGCCACTCTCCCAGCCAATAGAGGATTTTAGTCTGTCCGATATTCCGGTAACGCGAAGGCGTAGCATAATGCCGGATAGCGTGTGTCATAGCTGCCGGTACGTTACGTGGCGCCACCTAAGGAGGATAAAAACAACTAAAAATGACCTATACATACCAGCGCCTCCTCTATTTTTCAGTGCCTGCCTGGGCGAACGCTCTCCTCGGGCCGTCGCGCGCGCGCTCCGCGTCCGCTCGCCGCTGCCGCGTGGTGGCGCTGTGCAAGTAGACTACGGGAAGCTGGCGTTGAATGGTCGCGCGTATCACGAAGCTCACGAATTCGTGTTTGCATCCGGGTTTAATTGCATTTGCGCTTTTTGCAGGCTTTCACAGGTACAGGGGGATGGAAAGAAACGCGAACATAGCGGCGCGCTGTTTTCATCACGCTCTAACCGTGGCGGCAAATAAAAGATGCTAGGTGGTCTTTTATTGTGTCATGGATGACGTCATCTTTTCATCAATCATCCAGGCTGTAACCACTTGTAAATAAATGCGAAACAGCAAAGAATACAGATGCCGATTGTTCGCGTGTCTTTCCATCCTCGCTGTACGTGTTCAGCAGTTAGTCTGTCAGTCCGTGCTGCCGGTTCGATACTTGCACTCGAGTTTGATAGTATTCGCGTTTTATTTTCTATTTCAGGCTATTGCAACCGCCCCATTGCCCTATTATGTCATACTGTCGTGTTCCACTCTGCAAATGGAACTGAAAGAAATTATGATTGTCTTTTTATTTCCCTTTATTGATAAAGAAAAAAAATCTCACAGGGTCCCTTATGCATTCACCTGAGACGACTGAAAGGCGAAAGCCATCTTATTCTTTTTTCTTCCAGTCAATGTATTGAACACTCCCTGCCTCCCTCCGAGATATTTCTATGCCTAACGTGGTTTTCTTACAGCCTCAAGGATCGGAGGCAGTGCAAGCTTTCTGCACATCAGCGGAGGCATGCACTGCATCCGTGATCGGCCTATTTTGACCAAGCGAAGGTGTAATATGACGATGTCACGTTGTGTGACATCACGATGATGTCACAAAATTTTATGATCTGTGACGCCATATGATGTCATCACGTAATTATTTTTTGCATCACTCTTGTTGACGCCGCCAACGGTCAGTTTTAGCGTTTGATGATGCATCTATAAGGCTTTTGCCTTGATACACTATGCGGCTGTCGTTCCATGAAATTCCAGCTGTCGCTGGTGTTCGGGAGAGGTGGCTTGAAGTAATTAGGGGGGATAATTGGTCTCCTAATACACCTTCAAACTACACTAGAATAAGCAGCCGTCGTTTACGACCCGAAGATTTCATAGAATATAAGAAGCGGCGGCTTGAGAAGGATGCAGTAGCTTACTCTTTGCAGACTACCTTTCACGTTTGCAGCCCAAGGTAACAATTGAACCAAGCATGGCAAGTATCCCTACACGTGACCGTGTTGCGTCCGAACAGTCAACGAATGCATGTAGTACCAGTAGCAACGCTGCCTCGCGATCGCCGCCATGTGCATGCAGCGCTGACATTAGATCCCGAAGCTGAAGAATCGGAGCCCATGGACAACACATGCGCTACCGGCGAAACAACCGACAATCATTATGTTGAGTGTCACAATAAATGAGTGCACGAGGCAGACCAGGCTGCTCCATGCGACAAAAGCGTCCAGGTCGACAGCCATTCAGCCTCTACTTTGCTCACTACCGAATGCGCCAAATGGAAGAGAAAAGAAAGAGAGCTGAGGAGCCAGATACTGAGGCTACAACAATCCGTCGACAAATACAAAGACGAGCTCAAGCAACTGACAACAGGCCTCACAATTTTTCACGCCTTTCACATTGGCTCAAGTTGAGAGTCGGCACTACGACTTCATACTTGAACGACAGCGTCTGTTCACACACATCGGTCAGTGTTGCAGGAAGCGCGCGGCATATGTAGCTGTTTGTGTTTGTTTTTCGTACCACCACGATTTAACTGGCTCTGAAATGGTGGAATCACTTGGCATAGTTCTTTTTCTGGCACCAGCTGTTGCTTTCTCCCCGGTGGCAACAAATGTAATTCTCAAAAGCTTTACGAAGGGAACGGGCAATCACGTATATCCCTGGAAGCAGTCTAGCGACATTTCATGCTATTTAGCGCATTAACTCCAGGCTTGCGTGTAGTGTGCTACACCAGTAGGCGGTAGCACGTATCGGGAAACTTTAAGCGCCCAAGCTTTCAGCATTAGCTCTTGGCAAATGCTGCCTTCGAAAATCAACTTCCAGACAGTCAAAAACCGACTCTCAGTCAGGCGAACGTAACGGTGACAAAACAATTTTCCGCGCATCACTGGCATGCGCTCTCTGGTATCGGGCTAGCAGACGACGCGCAAGCGTCTCGATCAGATAGCCGCGAAAGACACATGCCTTCGAAATGGGCTGGTTGCCCAGAACGACAAGTGCTTCATGATTCCAGTGTACAAGTTTTCATTATACTTTAAGCAACGCGCATACAGCCGAAAACTGAACCATACAGCAGCTTCGAATGCAGCCACGGCATTCGTTTCCGCGAGCGACGACGCGACGGCTTGTCTACTACGGTGGCGGCGCCCGACGGTTAAAAGCCGCACTAACGCCGACGGGCGGTTCCCATTGCGATCCGCTCCTTCGCCCAGGCACAGAAAAATAGAGGAGGCGCTGCCTATACATATGTCCTCCGAGATTCTGGGATTGTCCCTCGCTAAGCCTACAGCATTAATTATTTGAGTATGGCTGTCGAAAACGGTGCCGAATTGACACGAATGTCTTGCTGTCTAAGCTTAAGGACCATGAATCTAAAGCAAATAAAAGCATCAGTTCGGAGCTAACGAGCTACAGAGCGCACGACAGCCACTTGATAGATTCGAGGTGGACGGCAATCGCTTTCGGCGGCGCGGCCATGTTTACCGGGCGCGCGCAGGCGCAGTTCACGCCCGGTATTCCGGTACTTGCAAAGCGTTTTGCATATAGCGGTGTGCCGGAAAGACTAAAATCCTCTAATCACAAGCGATCCCCCTTTCCGGAGAAGGCAAAAAGGAGGCTTCGCTCCCTCCGCGTGCGCCTACCATAACAATACCGAAACAGAAACGCGGGGCATTTGCGCTCGAGTCAAGTTCAACGGAAGAACAAGGGTTGTGTGGGGGTTCGTCAAGGATTGGGCATTTGGTTTGACAGGGATTTAACAGGGGATTAGTTTACGGCTTCGCGGGCCCCCCTGTTCCCGGTAGGGGAGGGGTTGGTCAGTTTTTGAAGTGAGCGTTCTTATCCAAAGCAAGTTTAATCATTTTAGATGCGAAGCATCTCTTGCTCGGGGGTATGTCCCGCGGCGTGGTAGTCCGCACTCACACTACGCATGTGCACCTCTCCTCCTTCTCTCTCTCCAACAGCTACGCGTTACTCTCTCCACTTCTCTACCAGCACCTGCTTGCGCTTCTACGTTCTCGCTTCTGCTCTCGAGGCGCATGCACTACTCTCCTCCTCTATTCTACTCTCCTTCAAGTGGTAGAGCGTTGCGCGCGTTCAGTCTAGCGCTTGCTTCGGTTGACTCCTCTGAAATGCGGGCTCGACATGTCAAAATTCTCTCCTGCGCAGCGCCGCGATGAGCGCCAGCGCATGCGCTTCCCCTCCCCCTCTCTCTCCTCTCCTACCCTGCCTCCCCCTCGCGCGCCTGTCGACCGCGTTCCCCGCTCGCCCTGTGAGAATTAACGGCCAGGCTAGAGGGAAGACACGACGCGCGTAGCGTTCCCCTTCGCGTTCCACGACGCGAGGTCGGTAGCATGCCCAACGAACGCCAACGGAACGCGATCGTTCAAGTGCTCCGGCTTCGCATCGCCTCATGCTTCCCTTTAGCGGGAGATGGTGTAATTTTTTTTGTGGTTGCTCACCCCGAACTTTTCTGACAAAGGTTGTCAAAAACACAGCAAAAAAAAAGCGAGATTATTCGCAAAGCACTTCTTCATAACGGTGCGCCAAAGAGCCGCCGGTGGAAGTTGTTTTGAGAAATTGATACGCGCGCTCGCTGGAAGTTCTGTTAGGTTCTGCTAAAGTGATAAGAGCATTATTGTCCGTTGTTTTGTGAATTAGGAGAAATTCATATCAATGGACTTCGCATTTAGTCATCGTAGACGTCGGCCACAGAACACATGCGTTACTCATTCATTGTGCGCATCGCTCTTCATCATTTGCTCTCCGCGCAACGCAGTTCTGCTTCAAGTGGTGCTATTCATGAGCTAGAAATGCCAACTTTGTGTCTCGCTTAGCTGCTGTACGCCCAGCGGTTCGATAATTGCTTGACATGAAGACCATTAAATGAAATTACGACCTCGGGTTCTCATGCGAAAATAACGACTTCATTTATTAGGCAAGCCGTAGTGAGCAATACGGATTAACTTCGACCACTTGGGTCTTTCTAACGCGTATATAAACCTAAAGACGCGATTGTTACTTTACTTGTTTCGCACTTCAACAGCATTGAAGATGGACGGCATCGAAAACGCGAAGTTATACTGCATAATATACATATACATTTTCGTTCAGTGCAGCTATCTGGAAGTCTATACAGTTTACAGTACATGCTTGCTGAATCATCGCACATCTAATGCAGTAAACATCAAGGCGCAACGCCGCAGAATTGCGGTGTAGAGAGACGAGGAAACCAATACAGCAAGGAGGTTATAGCCAAAAGACAAAATCTGATTTGTTATCGTATTCATTGAGGGAAAAATAACAAACATTGGTTAAAGCAAAAGAGTTAAAAAAGAAAACATGAAAGTTTCGCTGAGCACTATTGCGCATCGTTTCAAAGCCATGGTTACCAATTGCAATGCCGCAATGTTATCTCTCAAAACCATGAATATACAAAGAAAGCTTAAGACTTACGAACTGTGCTCTCCCATCTTTCACTCAGCTAGCTATTTTCCGGTCCAATTACGCCGCTTGCTCCGCATCCTTAATTTGACGGGCGTGTAAGAGTATCGCTGCGGAGGAAGCGAAGCCACAACGCTTCGCGTCCTTCGCGCAAAACTGCGTGTAACAAGCCTGGACTGTTAGAAGGAGCTTCTACTAGAATGTTGTGTAAACACACATACACACAAAGAGGAACGAGATTACGGCGCGTGGCCTCCAACAGCTCAAAAAATAGCCCCAGCGACGCTATAGCTATATACAGACCTATAAAAAGGGCAACGCTGCGTGCTCGGAGTTCCCGTGGCGAGCAAGGACTGGTCGCGAGAATTTGATCTCCCTGTGTGGTCCCCACAACTGCGTGTACACATCAAAAACACCGGCCACTGATACACTGACGCGTGAGAGATTTACGGTCAGTGCGTCCTTCCCTACCAAGGCAGTTAGAGAATATCGCACAAAGCACGAAGTCGCAACGATGGTATAGCATTACGTGACAATATTACGCGCAGTATCCGTTGCAGTAAACATTCGCAGTGCCGTGTAGTATACCACGCACATCGCCTTTACGCCGAGGCACGCACGCGCCCCAGCACCGATCTTCACGCACCGAAAGCTTCACGTAACTTCGTGTCAACATATTACGACGACTAGGCATTAGTGTGGACTGTAGCGTTATGCGACTGTACTTAGAGTTGTGTTTTTCTCCTGATACGGTAGGACTTTAAGTGAGTGTTCGTTTTATACGATATCACTTAAAGAGTGGGCGTCTACGTGATCCTTTTTTTTCTTGTCTGTAGAGCACGGGAAGCCCTTCCAATTGACTTATTGTTGCGTGCTGACCCAGGAATAAATAGCCATACACGCCTGCACACACCCTTCACAAGCCTAGGATAAGCGGCGGTCAAACAATCTGGTATCCGATTGGTAAAGGATAACATATGTATCATTAATACAATTTGTGATTTCCTTTTGATGTAAATTTTCCATTAGCTCCCGTGCAGTCTCATTCTTGCTTCTACCGATAATTTTAATCTCCCGGAAACGTAGTTGACACGTGCATGTCTTTCAATGCGCTGCAAGATGTACTACTACCACGCCATCCTGCACAAGATTTAGTTCGTGTTCCCTGGTACTTAAATTTATACAGCGGCCAGTCTGTTCGATGTATGCCTTGCTAGGGGAATTTCGTCGGCCACGCTTGCTGTGGCACTATTCCCGTAAGTTGTGTCAAGTTGCTTGCCACAACCTTGCCGGCTTGTCCCTTCGCGTCCGTCCGTTCTCGAGCAGAATTGAACCAGCTTGACGGGGGCAGAAAAGACAATGGTTTGTCCAGATACAAAGATATATTTATAAAAGATGGCGCGGGGCGTGAAGTGATGTGGCTTCGCTTCCTCCCATCGGATTAGGACACGTCAGGTTAGGGCTGCAGGGGACTCAACGTAATGGTGCCGAGAAAAGCTGGCCTGAGAGGAAGACAGTGAAGCACAATTCCGATGCCTTAAGCCTTCTTCGTATATTTATTATTCATTGTGCATAAGAAAAGACAATGGTTCATCAATATACAAAGACATATTCAAAGATATATGATCCACGGTGTATGATAGTGCGCGCGGAAATGTGCAGACGTAAACGTTTGCTTAAGATTGGCTTGTAACTATTTTAAGAACTTTTCTGCTTGCGTGCAGCGTAAAAGAAGCTAAAGACGTCAAGACACATTGTCTATCAGATGAGAGAGCACTGGTAGTACCAAGTCATAGTTCCACTACGCAAAGCCTAGGGCCAGGGGCGTAGCCAGAAATTTTTTTCGGGGGGGGGGTTCAACCATACTTTATGTATGTTCGTGCGTGCGTTTGTATGTGTGCGAGCCTATATACGCAAGCAAAACTGAAAAATTTCGGGGGGGGGGGGTTTGAACCCCCCCCCCCTTGGCTACGCCCCTGCCTAGGGCGGTACAAAGTCAACGGTATGATCCAACAACCTGGTGGTGCTGGTAACGCCAGCATTCTGGAGGAAACAGCAAGTCTTCTTGCCAAATGACCGAAGTACATTAGTGAGACCGTTGTTTCTGTGCATGAATCATCATTGTACAACACGAATGTGGCCAGAAAAGCTTCCCAGGAAGACAAAGAAACATATCTGCTGGATGGTGTTGATATGGTTTGGAAGAAGAAAATTCCGGGGTTTTAACTGCTAAATCCACGCTAAGATTATGAGAAACACCGTAGTGGAGGGCTCCAGAAATTTCGTCCACTGGGGTTCTTTAACGTGCACCTAAATCTGAGTACGCGGGCCTCTAGCATTTCGTATCCATCGAAATGGGACTGCCGCAGCCGGGATCGAGCCCGCGACTTTCGGGTTAGTAGCGAAGCACCGTAACCACTGCACCACCACTGCGACTTTTTAAAAAAGTGTTTCAGTCTCTAGGTTTATAGCCATGATGCCGCTGTTATGCGAAAGACTGTATTGTTTTGCAGAGATAATAACCTAGTAATTTTGGAAGCGGACAAAAAGAGGCGTCTTGTAGTACTTCCTATAGGAGTTTTCAACAAGAAGACCGCAGAGGCGGCATACAAGAACTTTGTTCCGATTAGGAAATCAAGAATCAAAGGTAACTTGAAGGTAAGGTCGTAAGCCTATATTCAGAACTCAAGAAAATACGGCGTTTGTGTTGTCTTGACTTCTGTCTTGTGTCCGTGTTTGCACGCCCAGTCTTTTAACATGAAAGAACTCCAGCTGGAAAAGCTAGCTAGGGAAGTCAACATTGCGAGAGATACAGCACTGAAAATAGTTTTTAGAGCAAAGATTCATAACCCTTTGACACGCTATGTACAGAATTGTGTACACCACTTTTTTTTTTTCTTCTGCCATTTGTAACGACTAGGGGCTAAGAGAGAGCAAGATACATTGAGCTGTAGATGAAATGAACCTCCTGCATAATAATCTTATTGTCTTCATCACTTAACTTCATTTCGCAGTGTACTATTGTATAAGATCAGTTTGCTGAAGGCACTACGCTGTTCGACGAGTCGTTCGACGTGCCCCTTCCCGCGACCCATGTCAAAAGTATAATTTTTCTTTGCTCCAAATGGACATACCCGAAAAGGAATTTGCCCTATATTTCTGGCGTAAGATTTCATTCTATTAATGCGGAAACGGAGCATGAATGACTTCACAATAAACAGATATTTAATTACAATTGATTTAGAATTAATGACTATAACACACATAAAATAACGCATTATGACATTAGTTTTGTTGCAACAGAATATCGAGTGCTTTTAAATAACGTTGTATCAACTTGACGCATATACAGACGGTTCTTTATAGGTGGCGTCTGAAAGGGATAAGACTGATCTACCCTTTAAGAGCATTGTGAGCGAGTGAGACTCGTGACAAATGTTGCTCAGCGGGCACACATTCAAGACGCTAGGATCTGCTAAAGTGCATGACCCTTTCTCGACAGGTAATTCCCAATGTAATTTCTTGGGAACAATCAAAGCCCAGGCAATGCGTTTTCAGTAGGTGTCGAGGATATTTCGCAGCCGAGCTGCATACGGCACACCTTCTTAATTTCTTCGTCTCGCTCTCCGCATGCAAAAACCTCTAGTGTCCACTAGGGAGCAGGGGAAGAACTAACGCAGTAAAGTGATGAAAACCAGTCAGTACGTGTTTCGCCACGTCAGTCGAGTCGAAGCGCCGCGTTGGAACGGTCGTGCGGAGCAAGTATGCATTGCGGTCGACCGCGCATTGTGGAGACGAAAGCGCGCCCGTCAAATCCGCAGGTCACTCACATTCACAGAGTGGAATAGTCTCGAGTTTTTATTTGATACATGCCTAGGCTGTTCTTTTTGTTACGGTAAAAACGTGCATAGAAGAAAGTGACATCAGTGCATTTCAAAACGCAGCTGGTGTTACTCTTGATAACTTTTTAACACTATTGGAATCCTATCTTAATATTACATTTATTTATTTTGACGAACAGCTTTTCTTACAAAAAAAAAAGCAGTATTTGCATTCGTTCGCGTGTTTCGTAGTGGCTGTGCAGTATATTTTTATCCAGTGTTGATCGCCTGCTCGACGAGACCTTTAAACGAGATAGCAAACGGGCCTTTAGCATTTCGCCTCCATCGAAATGCGACCATTGTGGCCGGGATCGAACCCGCGACAGTTGGCGTCAGCAGCCGAACACGGTATTCACTGTACCACCGAGGCGCCTGGTGACAGGTACAAGAGGTGCCACGAGGGAGGTCGAAAGCAACGTGAGAATTGCAGTACAGAATTGTGTTCATAAGGCCTCACATACCCTCAAGAAGGTTGCAGGCCGGTATGTGGTAACCACTGCCTTTCCAGCCCGCGTCAAACTGGTTCAACTCTGCTCGAGAAGGGCCGGACGGGAAGGGACCAGCCGCCAAGGTTGTGGCAAGCAGCATGGGACAACTTACGGGAAATGTGCCACAGCAGGCGTGGTCTGATGAAATTCCCCTGACATGCGTCAAGACATACATCGAACAGACCGGCCGCTGTATAAACGTAGGAACCAGGGAACACGAACTAAATGTTGTGAAGGATGGCGCGGCACACGTGGAAGCGCATTGCAAGACCTGTGCGTGTCAACCACGCTTCCGGGAGACTAAGATTCTTGGTAGAAGCAAGAATCAGAATGCACGGGAGCTAATGGAAGCTTAATAATAATTGTTGGGGTTTAACGTCCCAAAACAACTATATGGTTATGAGAGGCGCCATAGTGGAGGACTCCGGAAATTTCGGCCATCTGGGGTTCTTTAACGTGCACCTAAATCTTAGCACACGGACCTCCAGCATTTTCGCCTCCATAGAAAATGCGGCCGCCGTGGCCGGGATTCGGTCCCGCGACGCGAGGGTCAGCAGTCGAGCGCCATAACCACTAGACCACCGTGGCGGGTGCAATGGAAGCTTACTACAAGGAAAAAGGAAGCTCAAATTGCATTAATGATACATATGTGATCCTTTACCAATCGGACACTAGATTGTTTGACACTGCTTATGATAAGCTTGTGAAGAGTCTGCACAGGCATGTATGACTATTTATTCTTGGCAAGATGCAAGTTTTGCGAGGCCAGGGCTACCCTGGAACACATGTTATGGGAGTGTGACAGAGGTGGGGTACCAGACGGAGACGCAGCCTCGAACCGAACGCGCTGGGAGTCTGCACTGCTCAGCTTCGTCCTCGAGGACCAACTCTGGGCCGTCCAGCGGGCCGAGGCAGCCGCCAGAGCTCAAGGGCTCGTGGCAGACGCCTAGGTGGGGATATTAGCCCAAATCCCCGAATAACTCGCCGGACCTTTTTTTTTTCTTTTAAATAAAGTTGCTCTCTCTCTCTCTCTCTCAGCACCCAAAACAAATCAGTTGGAAGTGCCGCGCGTGCTGTCACCGCGGTCCTTACTTTTTGGATATTGTGGCAACGAGCGTGTCTTTCAAGTCTTCAGTGTTCAGTTCGTCAATGTTGGCAGACGTAGTAGCGTTCATATATATATATATATATATATATATATATATATATATATATATATATATATATATATATATATATATATATATTATTGTGTGTGTGTGTGTGTGTGTGTGTGTGTGTGTGTGTGTGTGTGTGTGTGTGTGTGTGTGTGTGTGTGTGTGTGTGTGTGTGTGTGTGTGTGTGTGTGTACGCGTGCCTCCTTCAGGGAAATTGCCCTGTTTACGCTTCGAAAGATACATACTTATGAACAGGCGAAGCAATTACCGGCCCTGATTTCCAGACTAAGCCCTTTTGTACCAAACACCAAGACCAACAAATCAACCTTTCACTCGTCGCCTGACCGAGGCACCATCTCGGTTGGGTCTTGTTGTGACGTTGAATGTTTATTTGTTTACCTAATGCGACTTCGTGTGTGTGCTTACAAACCATGTCACGTACTGAAGTCGAATTGACTGTTGTTCCCTAATTAGTACTTCTTTTTCACAGTTGTGCTTAGATGTTCATTGGGGCGTCGTTGTCACTTGCTTCTGTTATCAGGATGAATAAAAAAATATTGTACTATATCTGCCACTGCTGTAGGTATTTTGCGGACGGCTGTATACAGCTAAACTATCTCAACGCCTTTTTTTACTCACTCCGGACACTGTTATGGATACATTTAGTCGATAAAAATAATAATCATAATAACGTAGCGTCGCACGGATCGTCCAGAAGGCCAAGCACCTTTCTATGTTTGTAGCTATATAGAAGCTTCCTGTCGACTGCATGCGACAGTCGTGACGGCGTCGAGCACTGAAGCAACAGAACACACAGCATTACCAGTTATCCAATCGGCTGTATAGGTTGGACTGCAAGCGAAAGTGATATACCGCGTACACCAACGCTCTTCTCCGGGGGCTTTATACGACCACACGATAATGGCACCGCTCCAAACGACCCCTCTCCTACAATGATCTCCAAAAAGGAAACGCACTGCGGTAACCCAGAGAGACAGTAAAAATCACTTTCAAACCACTTCCTCCACTACCTCCTCCCCCCTACCCCTTGATTTTCATTATTTCCTGCCTGGACGGATACTGCGCGATGCTTGCGTAAGATCCCTTATTTCACAAAGAAAGCATGACAAAGGTGTCGTATAAGAAAAACGAGTCCCAACAATTTTGCAACGACTAGATACGTCCGCCCCGTTTCATTTCGAGGAAAAAAAAAAAGATATTGGCAAAAGCGCCATGAACGTAGTAAGGGTTTTCCTTTTTATTTTTCTGCACTACAGCGACGATTATGTATGCGGTGGCGCAAAAGTAACAAAGTCATATACATCCGCGCGCATCGCGTAAACGGCATGTTTCGCGGTGGAGCGAAATAAGAAAAAAAAAAAAAAAAAAGAGCGGGACCCTTCACCAGCAGGGTACGGCGGCGAACGCGCCCCGCGTTAACGGAGAGACGGGGAATCTATCCCACAGTGTATGACGGAAGGCAATCCGCATCGGCTGTAAACGCTTGCGGCTTTCTGCGAATTCTCGCCCCCTTTATTTTCCGCTTGCGTGCGGCCGCGAAATAACCTCGCCGACCGCTGGCAGGGAAACGATCAGACCTTGTACAACCCCCCCCCCCCCTTTCTCCTCTCACCGTTTGCCGTGCTGGTCTTCTGAAAACTCTCGATGGTTTTTGTTTTTTTTGTCCTTATTTGCTCTTCCCCGGTCCTCATTCTCCCGAGAGTATTATACTATGGCGGTACATTTACAGCGCCCTCCCTCCCCGCGTTCAAGCAGTGAATTATTATTTTTATGGAGGATTTTATTACTATTATCACTATTCCTATTATTATTACTATTATTTAGAAAGCCCATGTACTCGTCAGCTGGTGGTATAGCATCTTGTTCTTTGTCTGTTTTTTTTTAGTTTTCATTGCAAGAAGCTCTTTCACACCAGTTAACCCAGCGAGCGACCTACGTGACAACAAACCTCCAATGTTGAACAGCCGAGTGAAAAATATGTAGCACTATATTTTCGCTGCGAAATTCCCGGTTTCGTAGTAATGGAAACGCGAGGCACTGTGGTATATACACACTAGCGTGCCATGCGCCTGCGCGAAAGGGTCTCACTGCAGCAAGGATGAATTAGCCGTGTTAGAGACCCATTACTATCGTGGTCAATATACGCGTGCCCGTCATGCGTGCCCACATGCATCTCGTTTGTTGAAGGTTTCCTGTAAATTCGATCAATTCTCTTTCGTTCAATCAGCGCTTGCTCTATTCTTTTTCCACGTCACTAAGTCGCTCGCTTCGGAATGAGATCCGCTGTTACACGCACGGCTTCGTTCAGTGAAGCGGCGCGAGGTGGCGCTATAATGAGATGGACTGTATACAGCTTTTGAGGGAGATATACCGAGAAAATACAGTTTGCATAGAATGGGAAGGAATGAGTAGCAAAGAGAACGTTGAGATTAGCAAGGGGCTGAGACAGGGATGTCTTTTGTCCCAGCTGTTATTCATGCTGTAAATGGTGAATATGGAAAAAGCGCTAGAAGGTAGCAACTTTGGTTTTAATCTGTCACACAAACAGGGCGGCGTGATGATTGAGCAGAAGCTTCCAGGGTTATTTTATGCTGACGATATTTTCTTATTTGCTGACAGTCGAGAGGATATACAGCAGCTGGCGGATATATGCGGAAGGGAAGGAGAAGCTCTAGGACTAGGATTTAGTGTAACAAAATGTGGATTGATGGTATTCAATGACCCTGGTGATAAGGCGGTGTCAATACAGGGCCAAGAAATACCGAGGGTGAGCGAATACAAGTACCTCAGAGTATGGATAAATGAGGGTGACAGGTACATGGAGGTACAAGAAAGAGCCTCAGCAGCAAAAGGAAAGAGGAATGCTGCAATAATGAAGCACAGAGCATTGTGGGGATACAATAGGTACGAGGTGCTTCGAGGTCTGTGGAAAGGTGTAATGGTTCCGGGGCTTACTTTTGGGAACTCAGTGGTGTGCATGAGGGCAGAGGTGCAATCGGGAATGGATATAAATCAAAGGACTGTGGGACGCCTCGCGTTGGGTGCTCACGGGAAGATGACAAATGAGGCTGTAAAGGGCGATATGGGATGGGCAGGTTTTGAGGCGAGGGAGGCTCAGAGCAAAATAAGGTTCGAAGAAAGGCTAAGGAATATGAAGGAGAGTAGATGGGCAGAGAAGGTGTTCCGTTATTTGTATAGGAAGAGCGTGGACACACAGTGGAGAAAAAGAACTAGGAGGCTCACTAGTAAATATACGGCAGGTAGTGCAAGCAGTATGTCAACAAAGAGCATTAAGCGAAAAGTCAGAGAGGCGGAGAGAATTTACTGGACGACAGCTATGGAGAAAAAACCGGCTTTGAGTAACTACCGAAAGGGCAAGAATGAAATAAGGAGGGAGGCAATGTACGATAATTCAAGAGGAAGCGCTTTACTGTTTGAAGCGAGATCGGGTTGCCTTAGAACGGGTAGCTATAAAGCGAGATTCAGTAAAGAAGAACAATGCACGTGCTGCGGGGAAGATAAGGAAACGGCGGAGCATGTTCTGATTGAATGTGGAGACATCCACCCAAGTGTACGTTTGGGCACGAGCCTACATGACGCCTTGGATTTTAGAGACAATGGAAAGCTGAACACACCCGCGATTGAAATAAGTAAGAGACGGTCAGAGTATTGGTGGCAGAAAATTAGAGAGAAATGACAAAAATAAATATTGGGGAAAAAATAAGGACATTCTGCCGTAAAGGGCAGAGAACGGAGCTGAAAACTTGTTTTTTTTTTTTTCTGGAGTAAGGTAGTTTTAATTGGAGTAAAGACACTAGGCCAACACTAAGAAAAAGAAGAGTAAAGGGTGTTTTTTTTTTTGTCGAGCCTGGTGGCACACTTGTCACCGCCCCGTTATAAAGGGGACGCTCACAGCATCCATCCATACATACTTCCATCCACTATTCTGCACATTGTGTTGGAATGCCAAGGTATTTCCCCCATCAAAACTCCCAGGAGGCATCTGTCTTTCATATGCTCTGGGGTTTAAAGTGGATGTATAATTGGCCAACGGTCGAGATAAGCAAGAGACGTATATAGGGTATTCGTAGAAAAAAAGCAAGAAATATATTTACAGAAACCAGAGAGAGAAAGAGCAGACTGGACAGCTACTTGTCGCCGCCCTGTTTCAAAGGGAATGAAAATAGAGGTAATCATCATCATCATCATCATCAGATTTATGTGCACGTTAAAGAACCCCACTTGGCCGAAATTTCCGGAGCCCTCCACTACGGCGGGCCTCATAATCACATCGTGGTTTTGGCACGTAAAAACCCAGAAATTATTATTAAGCCTTATATGCCTCACTAAACACGAAATTTGACCGTCGGCGTCCCGCGCCGTCGGCGGCGTCTCGCGTCCTGCGGCATCATCACCACGTGATGACATCGCCATATGACGTCTTCTGTCGTCACAGATCGCGAAAATTTGTGACGCCATCATGACGTCACAAATTCAGGCGTGACGTCATGTGACGTAAAGCCACATAATGCTGTTGTAGCCCCCTCCTTTAGGCGGCGAACAAAACCGGAAGGCGCGCGACCTCAAGAGAAAAAATTAAAGACGGCGCGCTTCATAGTGGCACGTGAAGCCACGGCTCGTGTTCCCTGCTGGCGTCGATTCTGGTTCAGCCACCTCGTTCCTTCGCTCCTGTGGCATAAGCCTACACCGTCATCACATGACATCGTCGCTTGGTCAAAGGTGAGCTGATCACGGAGGCAGTTGAAAACCAGGTGAGGTGCCTGCGATCCTGGAGGGAGTGCGAAACCACGCTAGGTGCATAAAGCTTTCGGAGGGTGGCGGGGCAGGATGAATACATCTAGGGAGCCTACATGACCGGCCGTTCATATAGGCTCCCTAATACATCGACTGAGAAGAAAACGGACGGACACCACTGCCAGATGGCGTCCATATCTCACGCAGCGCCTCCTCTATTTTATCAATACCAGCCAGATGCGGCAGATTCAACAGAGAGGAGGCGCTGTCTGAGTCAAGGCAAAACATAGATGTTGTGGAGGGACGAACATATGGCATGCCAGCAATGATAATGCGGTGAACTGAAATCTCTTCAAAAACACATCCATCGCATTTCATGCCAGGTCAGAAATGGTACGAGAGCAGCATCACGGGTAGTCGCGGACGAGACCAGGACTCATGTAGTACGGCCGGCAGAAGACTATGGTCTTTTGACGACATTTGTAGCGAAGCACGCAGATACGCGGCCAATTTTTATTTTGACTGCGTCATGCATGCGTCTTGGTGCTGCCATTCCGGTGGACAGCCAGCGTGACAGTAAACTTAATACAAACTTCAAAAACGCAACTTAACAAAAACGGCTTCGCTTGACTTTGTCGTGACGCACCACCCAGAAGGTATACTCTCCTCCACAAGCGCAAAGCCGGCGCGAAGGCTAGCCGATTGGGGAGAGTAGGATAGCAGAAGCCATTGGACGGTCGGATTGCCCGCAACTAGCTGGTATTGAAAAACATATACATGCATAGACAGAAGAGGTGCTGCCCTAACGAACGTTCCATAAACCAGATTATCCAACCGAAAACTAGCTCCGGTAAATCGTCCCCTTTTATACCCGCATTCGCCATTTATTTTTCCGTTCCTGATTCAGGAACCCATATAACGGATTGGGACAACGTATCCACGGAACTTATAAACAATAATAAAGGCACGTTGCTATACACCCATATTAAAACGCAACTGCGACTAACAAACGCAAACTGCTAAAATGTCAAACTTGTGCAGGACTAAAACAAGTCCACGCTTGAACATCTCCAGATTTAGGCATAAATGAAGGCACTGAAACTAACTTACAGTAATCACCCACCATATTAATCACCATCATGCCATATATCACGTGTCAGTTTAGATCAGCCTTACATGTATCGCAGACAGACGTTTCGCACGCTTCATTGCGATTAGCTGGATTAACTAAGTTTTATTGTGCCAAAGCAACACACTGGTCGTGAGAGAAGCACTATTTTAATGCCTCTTAATTGCGACCACACCTGTAGGAATCTCTTATGTGCACCTAAACTTACAGGAGCGTGAGCATTGCTGCAATTTGGCCTCATCTGACAGGGCCGGGCAAAGATACTTTGAAATTGTAGTGCGATACGATACAAGATACCCGGGCAAGAAATATTTAAGATACAGATACAAGATACTTCCGAAATTATTGCATCCGATAAGATACTTCCCATTTGTACCTTAAGATACTTCGAAACATTTACAAATTTTAGGGGTGTGCGAATAGCCAATTTTGGAACCGAATCGAATAGTGATTACACCGAATCGAATACGAATACGAATCAAATACTCTTGTAACAGTTTTCGAAGAGTAAGACAACCATTTCAAAGCAGTCTTAGAACTCAAGAAAGGAAAACTGACAACCACAATTTGTAGCACGAGCAATTTACGAAGACACAACGCCTGCATCTTTTATTCATGAAGCTGAACGCAGTCGCAGTGCCCACCTTCAGTTATTACTAGATGAAGACAGTATGTGATTAATGCGATGCACATTGAAAACTGAGTAAGAGAGGAGTTTTCAGAAAGATCACCTTCGGTCGCGGGATCGAATCTCAGCCGCGGCGGCTGCATTTTCGGTGGAAGCGAAAATGTCTGAGGCCCGTGTACTTAGATTTAGGTGCACGTTAAAGAACCCCAGGTGGTCGAAATTTCCGGAGCCCTCCACTATGGCGTCTCTCATAATCATATCGTGGTTTTGGGACGTTAAACCGCAGATATTATTATTATTATTATGATTAGAAAGATTGCCTTCATCTGGTAATAAATATAGCGTCGGTAGTTCCGTAAAAGCTTAAGCTGCATGCACGTTGGTAATTTAGGGATTGAAAGAACAAAAATCCACGCATCTCCACGAAGTGAATCATGACGAGTGGGCGAAGCTCTGGGTATCGTATGGGTGAGTAACCGTACGTTACCCGAGCGTTGCCCCATATAATGTAGATTGAGTGACATAAAGTGACATAAAGAGTCGACGACAAAGCTAGGTCCTAAGATCCATAATGCCTACGTTGAAGTCGCCGACTAGTATAAAGGGTTTCTGCTTTTAGTGTTTTATATTGTTCTGTCACAATTATGATTGATGTTCGTCTAGTGTAAACCTTTTTTTTTACTCACATACACACATATATGTTTCGACTATTGCAACGGTTTTCTATATACTGTCGCAAGCCTACAGTGAGTCGACGACAAAGCTAGGCCCTCAGGTCCATCATGTGTACGTTGAAGTCGCCGACTAATATAAAGGGTTTGTGCTTGTAGGTGTTTTATACTGTTTCGTCCCAATTATGATTGATATTAGTCTATTGTTAAACCTGATGTTTCGATTTTACAAGGTGCCGTGCCGTGAGCACGCACAACGAACAACAACGGACAAGCCTCGACCCTAAGGTGCTTCGCACCTTTAGCTGTTCCAAAGTTTCGCTCTTTTGGGGTTCTCCTTGTCGGCGCTGATTATTCGAAAAATATTCGAAAAATATTCGGCATTTCGAATATGTACTATTCGATTCGAGTACCGAATCGAATAGAATGCTATTCGATTCGTTATTCGAAGTTTTCGAATATTCGCACACCCCTAGCAAATTTGCTATTATAGATCGATATAATGAAACAGCAAACGCTGATGTACAAATATGTTTACTCGAAAATTTTTTTAACTGCGACCAACTTTCTTTAATTTTAACGAAATGTCTCTTTGTATCTCAAGATTTCTGTCTTTCTTCCTGAAAGTGTTTTAGTTTCATTCCGAAACAACTTGCTGGGATTTGTTTAGCTGCTTAACATGACAGCCCAAATGCGCTACGCTGTCAGTGGTTTTTGCTTGACAGCTTTGCATTTGATGGGTGTCGCTGCTCAGCTTGCCGAGCAGCCAGCGGGTTGCCATTCACTTACAAGAACGTCAATAACAAGCCTCCGCACGCTTGCGCAAATACCGCTGAGCAGTCTTGCATTATACGTAAGGGTGTATCTACACGACGGGACAAATCCGTGGAAATCTCGTCCGTGGACGATGGTTCCGTCGCCCGTCCGGCTGCGAAGCGCATACAGACGGCGGACGAAGCGAGCAGACGAACGCTCTGGATAAAATGTCTTGGCGGCACCGTCTGAAGCGAGAGCTGCCCGCTTCGAATTTTTAAGCTCTTCGGTTCGCATTGCGTGGCCCGTTAGTTGAAAAGTGACGCCTGTATTCGCTTTATGTGTGTATCCGAAAGCTTCGGCAGCAAAATATTGATGACGATTTCGCACCGTTTCCAAAAGCAACGCTTGTTGCCAGACCTATAGCGGCACCACCGGCCAAATCTACTATGTTAGTCCGCCAAAATCCGGATGCGAAAAAGAGCTTGGCATTTTCCGTCCGCGACGTCCGCGTACGCGGCACGGATGACACAAATCCGTGACGCGGGGTCACGTGATGCGCCGTCCGCGGCGGAAAAGACTGATTTAGTCCGTCGTGTGGATACACGCTAAGCGTATTACCGTTTTCGCAATACCGGATCGCCCGAGATATGCAGAGCAGCAGCAACGCTCGCAGCGATATTTGTTGTGACGCATCGCGTTTCCATTGAAAACATAAAACTGCAATGATTTTTCATATTCAACTTACCTGCTGGCGTAAAGCGCTCGTAAGCGTGTATCCACACAACGGACTAAATCCGTCTTTTCCGCCGCGGACGGCGTATCACGTGACCCCGCGTCACGGATTTGTGCCATCCGTGTCGCGTCCGCGGACATCGCGGACGGAAAATGCCAAGCTCTTTTTCGCATCCGGATTTTGGCGGACTAACACAGTAGATTTGGCCGATGGTGCCGCTATAGGTCTGGCAACAAGCGCTGCTTTTGGAAACGGTGCGGAATCGTCATGAATATTTTGCTGTGGAAGCTTTCGGATACACAGATAAAGCAAATACAGGCGTCACTTTTCAACTAACGGACCGCGCAATGCGCAACGAAGAGCTTAAAGATTCGAAGCGGGCAGCTCTCGCTTCAGACCACTAACACCGCGCTTCAGACGGTGCCGCCATGACATTTTATTCGGAACGTTCGTCTGCTCGCTTTGTCTGTCGTCTGGATGCGCTTCGCAGCCTGACGGGCGGCGGAACCATCGTCCACGGACGAGAATTGCGCGGATTTGTCCGTGGTGTGGATACACCCTTAGCAACGTATTCACTAACGTGTAATCTTTTAATATTTCGTCTCCCAGGGAAAAATTGCCGCCCGGAAACGTCTCATACACTCAGACGTATTGTAGGGGCACAAATCGTCGAAGGATACCACTGCTATTAACATTATTGCCATTCATAGCTCCGATTGCCTGGTGATTAGTAAGAGCAGAATACTTTACGGCGACCTAAAAAGGAAAACGAATATATCTAAGTCAAATAGCAAGGCAGTTCCCTATCGGATAATCACAGTCAGTAAGTACTATACAGGGTGTTTCGCGTAACTAGAACCAAACATATAAAAAAGTGGTTAACCGCGACTGTATGAAAGCAATGGCGCATGGTTTACCATCATGTGGCGCTCGTTATGGTATTTTAACAGCGAAGCTCCTCTAGCTCGGCGTGAAATGTCTGTCGTGGCCCAAAACTATCGCAATCATGAACCGGCACGCGCTCTCTTTATCCTCATCTTCATCCTCTTCGTCACCTTATGCTTCGCTCCCAGAACACGCGCGCCGATTTCTCCGAAGTGGCCCGTAATAACCTTGATGGGTAAGAGAACGAGTAGAGAGAGAGAGAGAAGCAGAGAAATAGAAAGAAAGACAGATATAAAGAAAAACAGAAATTCTTGCCGAAGAAAATTCTACACGAAGCGGGATTCGAACCCGCGTACCTCGTTCCGAAGGCGAGCGTCCTAGGCACTCGGCTATCCAGGTGCACGCTAGCAGAACGTAACATAGCCTTCTATAGTGTAGTGTAGCAAAATAGAGGGAAAGAGAAGTGAGCTTGAGGAGGAGAGACGTGACGGTGAGGAGGAGGGAAGAGAATAAGGCACAGCAGAAAAAGAATGAAAAAGAGAGATATATATAGAGAAAGAAGCGCAGAAAGAGAAATGAAGACAGAAATAGAGAAGATCAACAAAATAGAGAGAAAGGAGTAGAGTGAGAGAAAGAAAGGAATGAAAGAGGAAGAAAGGTAGAAAGAGCAAGAAATATATAGAAATAAACAAAGAAAAAAAAGACAGGAAAAAACAGAAAGAAAGAAAATGTGCAAAACTTAACAAAACAGCCAGGACTACATAGGTGGCCATCAGCTACGCTAATTTTTTATATTGCGCTTAATTGGTTGATTAACTAAGGTCATTTATGCAACATTTTTTTTTTTAATATTCACTTTAGGACCAAGTGCGGGTCGTCACGTGGTAGAGGGCATTCCAAAACGACCGATCCAATTTTTCGTGGCGACGCATATGCTGCGTGGTGATTTTTTTCGCCGGCTGTTAAATAAATGCCGCCAAAAATGAAACAAAAGCATGCGATTGCACCCCTCATGCACTACCGTACTGTAGTACTAGCTCTCAAACGTGCTTCGATCGACACAACCGACGGGCGGACCATCAGCTTATCACTTCTCTGGGACGATGGAGTTTCCTTGCCATGTGCGGCCGACAAAAATGTTGACGCACTGTGAAGCCGATGCCTAGCGCCGCGGCAGCTCATTTAGCCACGGTTCACGCGCCGGTTGTTTCGCTCGAAGCACGTTTGACAGCACAACAGAACGGTAGCGCACGAGGCAACTCACGTGGTCATGTTTCGCGGGCTTGGCTTTCTTTAAACGCCGGAAAAAATCACTACGCAGCATACAGCAGACCACATTATTTTTACTCTCGCACCCACGTTTAGAGCAAGCATACATAATCCTGACCCCAGTTGTCATCTGTCGGCGAGGCCAGCGCAGGGGCTGCGGGATAATAAAGTCACAGCTGATGGGAGCGAACACTGGCGGCCATCATGTGATAAGAACAAGATGGGTGCTAGCGTAGTCGTCCGTTCTACGTAATAAGCAGCCCCCTAGCAAAGATGGCTGCCCCCATGCAAGCGATGAAAATTCTGGTCTGTACGTTCCCAGAAGAAAGTGGATCGGTCGCTTTGGAATGCCCTCTACAACGTAACGAAAGGCACTTGACCCCAACGTGAATATTGGATATGTTGCATAACTGATCTTAACTCACAAATTAAGGGCAATATAAAAATAACTAGCGCCGCATAACGGCAAACCATGTCGTTGGTTTCATTCAGTTGAGGTTAACTACTTCTTAGCGATTATTTGGTTCGCGTTACGTAGAAAATCCTCTACAAACACGACATAGGCGGCACCCCTAAAAGCTATAACACTTGAGCATGATGTATCGTAAACTTAGATGTTAAGGTCAGACAATAGAAAAATCAGTGCCTGCGGAAAATAGCATAAAAAGGCTAGCGGGGACGTTCATGAGAAAAACGGAGTACTTGGTATTATGTTTCTCGAATCCCCTTCCAAACATCAAGATGTCTTCTCATAATTTTTGTCATTATAATGTAAACTCAATTTCGCAATTTCACCAAGTCGTAAGCAGAATTTTTCAGCAGAGCTCGCATGGTGGAGGTTTGCCGTGTGTTGTAGATAGAAAATTATCATCATCATGAAACGGCACGTGATCTCTTCGTCCTCCTCTTCATCGCCTTCCTCTTCCGCTTCGCTCCCAGAACACGTGCGCCGATTTGTCCGGCGTGGGATGCAATAACTCGCATAGGTGCGAGAACGAGTACAGTGATGGAAAGAAAGAGAAGGAAAGGTAGAGAAAGAGATTCAGAAGCTGTGTTCAGCCATGAACCGTTTATTGTTTCGCACGGTGTTGTTTCTATAGCAGTATCTTGTATGTTAAGATAAACGATGCATAGGGCTCTGTGTTTTCAGAGTTTATTTTCCTTGAAATTCGGAGGGTGTTTTTCAGAGTTTGTTTTTTTTTTCGCCGAAATTCGGCGTTCATCGGAGTATATGTCTCGTAAATCGCCAATTCTCTGAAATTTGGAGCTTAATTATGCATTATTTGCAGCACTCCCACATCTTAAATGAAATGACATCTGAACAAGAAAACATCAGAACACACGAAGCGTATTTTAATGGTGCGGAAGGTTTAAACGCAAAAATACTTAAGCACAAAACACATATATGTTTATGCGTATTACAAACTATTTGTAATAGACGCAGGCATACTTTACGGAGTCCTAATATTCGATGTCGTCTGGCGCGCCCCAGTGCCGCCAGGGTACCGTATATCAAGAAGCCGTTTCGCGCTACGTGGGGCCCTACATACGTTGGCGTCTCTCGCTCTGTGCGCGACAAGCCCTTTGTTAAAAGTGCGATGGATGCAGTCAACGAGATATTGCTCACGTGAGGTAAAGTTTATATCGGCCAAACCGGCTGATGTATGAATGACCACTTAGAACATGCCCTTTCGATAAAACGGAATAGAGTAATATTGATCAATACTTCTTTTTCGACGGGTCGGTTCATTATGGCGTAAGGAAGTACCAGAGAGAATAGACACCCACAAGAGAAACGACGCGTACACAGCAGCGCTGGCTGACAACTGGGTTTATTGACAAAATTACCACGCCAGAGTGAAACGTGAAAAAGAAGGGAGGTAGGTGGTGGGGACGTATTGGCTTTTAAAATCGGAGTTTATCGGATATATTCGATGTGTCAAAAATTTTACCGGCGAGCGTTTATTGGAGATTTTTCGGATTTATCCGAAAAAACGGAGCTCTAACGCTACATTATTGAATGTATCGGAAGTACAGATACAGATACTCGTCTTGCGAGACGTATCGCGATACACATACAAGATACCGAACGAGTAGCTAAGATAGTATCTAAGATACATGTATCTTCGATACTGCCCAGCAGTGCCTCATCAAGATGTCGCCGTCGCGGTCGGTAATCGACGCTAGGTTCACGACCGCGACGTCCCGTCCAATTCCACCATCCAATTGTCGTTTTTATTCCATCCGTATGTTTCTTGCGCTGCAGTATCTCGTAATCGAACCCGCGGCCAGATACAATTTCGCAAGTTCCGAAACGTCACGCCGGAAACTGCAAGACTAAGACATGTGCGTCCCCTAATGTGTTTTTGCTCGGAACTTTCACAACTTCACATGAAGCAGGTCAGCTAGATCAAAAAATTAAAAAATAACTTCGTCTTATCACAAAACATTAATTTATCAGTTATCATGGACATGCCTAAAAACGAAGCAGCGGTTTCAGTTATCAGGTTCCGATCGCAGCTGCGGCTTCATTAACTAACGCGGCGCATTTGTCCAACGTTCACACCGAACACCAGTGGTGAGAACAGCACTAGATAGTAGCGATATACGCACGTGTGCCTTATCTGCAAGAGCGCCCTTCTTCATCTTCGTTCTGTAGCCACGCCACAGAACAGAGGATATACTGCGTTCATCGATCGGGCGCTTCGTAAGATAGCAGAAAGTTAAAATCTACACACGCCGCACCATCAGAAGGATTGTTTATGCTATACCAACACTGACACGTTACACGCACACTACAGCAAAACACACACACACACACACACACACACACACACACACACACACACACACACACACACCGCGGCCTAAAAAGTTCGAATTTTCTTACTTTTCTGATTGAGCTACGGCGAGAAGCCTTCCTTCGCATAAATATCAGCGGCAGAACACATGTGCGGAGCAGGCAAGTTGCGAGAGGCCTGCGTTTCCACCGCCATCGATATTTATAAATCCCAGTAGTGAAAGCTGCACTGTTTACGTGGGACAACCAAGTGACTAAGTACTTTCAATGCCGCATGGAGAGCTCGCAGCCGGCGCCTGTAAATTGACGCTGGCTCTAGAACAGCGGTGACGCGCGATTTGTGTATACGCGCGCTTTTGTGACAAAGAGGGGGAGGAAATGCGTCATAAAGTTATACCCCTGCCACACTGGACGTTTTAATGTCATTCGAACAGAATGACATTCGCACCTAATGAGATTATGCGGCTGCTACACAGCGATATTTAATGTCATTAGAACCGAATGACTTATGCGATCGAATGAGTTCGAGAAACACATTCGCGATCGCACTAGCACCGAATGTATACTCTCAACCCCATAGACTACTTGAAATGTGGCACTCAGCATTCTCAATTTGAGAACAAATAATGCAAACACGCTATTAATTTTGAGTTTTTTTAAGGCATCTGTGATCTTAACGAGATCACAGCACGTCGGCAGGATAACCGGTGGTCATTAAGGGTAACTGACTGGATTCCAAGAGATGGCAAACGCGTGAGGGGGAGACAGAAAATTAGGTGGGTAGATGAGATTAAGAAGTTTGCAGGTATTACGTGGCAACAGAAAGCACAGGACCGGGTTGATTGGCGGAACATGGGAGAGGCCTTTGCCCTGCAGTGGGCGTAGACAGGCTGATGATGATGATGATGATGATCTTAACGAGAGCAGTTGTGTTATGGTTGTGTGGAAGGCTGTCGCAAAAAACTTTGTACTCTCAACCTCCGTGGTACAGAGACCACTCGCAGGCTTCCGGCCGACGGCGCGGTCGGCCATAATGTAAACAAACACACGCCGACGCGCACGTGTGCTTGCAGCGATGGCATCAGCTCCGCGTGCGCACTGTACCCAGACGGAGACGCTTGCTCTGACAGCAACTAAACGCTTTAGTTGCTGCAGCTATAGTGTACTAGAATATGGGGTAGTGTGTTCAGACGCATTCTCTCGCCGTGCATCGCGTGAAGCAGCGCGCGTGGACAAAAAGCCGATCCGCGTGGCGGCGCTGCCGTAGCATGGGCTGGCAGGATTGTCTGTGTAGCTCTGCCGCTCCGCCTTCTCGGGTGCCTTGCAGTGACCTGTTGCTTGTGTTCGCGCTCGCTTAGCGGAAGTTTTTCTGGCGATTGCTTTGCTGACCTTGCGACAGTGAGGCAATGCCGAGTAGTCGGCGACGACACTGATTTGCACCTGGGTACGAAACAGGTTATCATTGGAAAAAAGGTGAGCAGCCATCGCTTTTCGCTGTTCCAAAAGACGAAGCACGAAGAAAACTTTGGGAGCGGAATTTAAACGTAAGGACAGGACCCTGGACGAAAGCTGCTCTGTATGTGAGCTGCACTTCGAGCCGTTATGTGTGATCAGACTACGTGCGCGTTATAAACGGCGAAGAAGTTCGCGTACCCCGTGGGAGACCAGAGCGGACGCCGTGCCGACGTTACTGCCCAATGCCCCAAGCTACTTGTCAAAGAAAGCGTCGCATCCAAGACTTCCGAGAAAGCGGAATAATTAACTCTGCGGTTGATTCTACAATCTCCAAGAAAACTGCAGCGCCCTGTGCTAACGGTGAGGCCACTGATTCAGCTCCCTCGGCTCCACGCGAGAAGTCAGAGTTGACGATTTGGACAATGCTGTTGAAGCAGGGAACCTGGACTTCGTGGAGCGCATACTCCAGAGGATTCCATCTGATCACAAAGAATACGTGGAGCAGAAGAGTGATGATAGGCTCATATATTATATGTCCGGTTATGTGGCACGAAAGTTCCTAAAGCGAAATGACATGCACAGAGTGTAGGAACGTTCTTTTGCTTACCACAGCTAAACCGGCAAAAATTGCGAGTTCACATAGCTTTGTGACAGAGGTGGGCTTCTCTACCCGTCTGACTCCTTATTTGATGCAGTGAAGAAGCTAGAGGGCATATTTACCACCTTTTTCAGCAAGCAAAAGCTGTGCAGCAACAGCGTTGTTGATGTGATGCTGCTCGCAAAAAAGCACTTTCTGTACCCTAGGCTGCAGCCAATTGCAGACCTCCTGACCGCAGCAGTGGTAAAGTTTTATGTGCTGACACGACTTCATTTTTTTCGTTAAGGGTATCAACCAGTCTCGAGGGGCGAAACGAAAAAAAAAAAAGCTGCATGCGAAAATCAGTCGATCTTCATAAGGGTGCCACCGTGATCAAGTGGTCATGAACTGATAACTCTTCGGGATGGCGACTAATTTGATCAGTGTTTCTGCTCACTGCAGTGTGCGCGCACGTAAATAAAGAGTTTCTTCCTACAGTCCGGCAGTGGTGCCAAGTGATGTTTCCTTTTGACTGTATAATGCAAAATCCCGGCCACGGCGGCAGTATTTCGGCGGGCGCGTAATGCAAAAACACCTGTGCATCTATAGATTTAGGTGCGCGTTAAAGGACCCAAGCAGGTAAAAATAATTCACAAGTCTTCCACTATGGCGTGCCTTGCAGTCTAATGGTAGTTTTGTTAACTAAGCCACATAATTACAATTGCATGAGGCAACTATCAACAAGAACGGTGCCGCGCGTAACGAAGAAAGTCGAAGCTGTCGCAGGGTGCAGGCTACGACTCGTTATAGTGATATTTTAACAAAAACCTTCAGGGTTCATAGATGCTCCTTCGATACATCGAGCTTCCTAATTTTTTATTCGTTCATCGACCGAGCTTTAAAGAAATTGCAGGGAGTTTTGTTTCCCCAGTTATGACTGTTTCGCTGTCGTATGCGTTTTTTCATTCGGACCGTGTGTTTCAGCTTTATTGAATTTCGTTTCGTTTTGAATGCATGTACTACCACACCCATTCAGAATGCTTGTCGCTGACGTGTCAGCAATTAAACGCATAAGGTTATTAAGCGCGACGTATCAAAGCACGGAAGCGCATCAGGAGCAATGGCTGGCAATGCGCGATGTGACAGCCCATGCTCAGGTGGTGCCATCTCGCGGCTGTCGATACCAACTGCGGCAGCCATGGCTCCTCCCTGAACACACTACCCATATTCTAGTACACTATACTGCAGCTTAGCGTCGTTGTTCAGTGGCACCGCCATGTCCGCCATGTTGCTTGTGTTCATTCTATCAGCTGCGGCTAAAAGCTAAGGCTCGTGTTGGCTTGTAGTGGCCAGAAATATTCCAATACAAAATTATATGCGTGTTTCTTTTAGCAAAGCGACTCCCTACATGTCTTTTAAAATAAATAACTTACGTTTTCTACCACGCTACATTTACCTTTTCTGGCTTTTTTTTCTAAATTATCGACATTGGTATCACGAACGAATGACATTACTTTTTCCTGTGTAGCACCACCTCATATCGAATGACATTCGTTGCGCCGAATGACCTTCGAACCAAATGACATTAACACCTCCAGTGTGGCAGGGGTATTACTGCACTTGACCAGACACACTTTCGGTTTGCTTTGCCATAAGCGGGGAAAAGGGCGCTATAACACACCTGAAAATAAATAAATAGAAAGAGAGAGAGAACACCGACAGTATGTACATATGGTGGTGGCAATAAACATTGAAGTCGGTCACTGAGGCTAACAACTACCTCCCCAACGCACACTACTTGAGGTCACTGAGCTAGGAGCTTAAAAATTGTAATTAAATTCCGAAACTGTGAGGCATACCGAAGTCGAGGATTATGAGTTAACTTTGACCACATGGGCGTCCTTTAACAAGCCCCTAGGTAGACGGCGTCCTTGCATTTTATCCCATCGAAATGCAGCCACCGTAATCATCGTGCTTGGTAATACTATCACCTTAGCCGCTAAGACACCGTGACGGGTGAGGTCCAAGCTTACGGCTCAATATCATACTTAGTGACAAAAGCGCCAAGACCGCCACCAAGCGAACATGCTCTTCCAGCCAAAGATTCTACTATACGCCAAATGCAATTCGCCAGTGCTTCCGAAAAGCATTTTGCGCCTCTAGAGGACTGTGTGCCACGCCCCATGGGCGCTCGCTAAAATGATTGGTTGAAGCTGTGCTTGGCAGTGGGTTCTCCATAAAACAACGGCGATGCATGTGAACAAAATACGAACGAAACCATCGGAAAGACGCCAAAGGGAAGCCCCCCAGCTTGTTCTTCCTGCGAGTGTGTATATACAGGGTGTTTCAAGAAATGTGTCCGAAAATCCTCAAAAATCAGGAAAATGTGATATTTGCTTTTTCTGCAGCGGTAGGCATATATATATATATATATATATATATATATATATATATATATATATATATATATATATATATATATATATATATACAGACAAAAACGATGACTTCTATTCAAACCACAGAACAGAGTTGTATTCTGCTCGAAAGTACATTTACTTCGGCGAAAGTTTACTCCAACCGATGGCATACGAACTTGTGCAATACTTGCTTGCACCCCATATATGGCGCCAGCCATCCGTGGTGTCACTGGATCGCTTTAATGGCGAAACCACTTTTTTTCTTTAAATTGCATATAACCTCGCGCTCCCGTAAACCAATCAAGTAAATAGCAGATGGTCGCACGAATCGATCGTAAGAAGACGCACAAGTAGTCAACGGATTTCACCACCAATCGCTGCTCTGCGTCATGATTCTATATATAGGCGGGCTGCCCCACATCCTCTATAATTATTTTTTTTTTGAACTCTCAGCGAGCAACGATCGCTCACTACGTCTCCCGCAGTGTCTCGCTTACATTTCTCGGCCATTCCTCTCCTCACTCGCATGCGTGACGATCAGTCAATCGAGCAACTCAAGTCCCAGTGCGGTGTCGCCAGAGAGAGAGAGGGAAACGAAGGGGGAAAGCAGGGAGGTTAACGAAGCATGGGGGAAAGTGGGATTAATGGATAAGAGAACGCGGGGAAAAAAAATCGGGAGTCCTTCCGCTATCTGCAAATGGGGCCAAGAGAAGCTTGGCGCCTGCGTGCCTGACGTACTACTTCCCTTTCTTTCTTTCTTTCTTTCTTTCTTTCTTTCTTTCTTTCTTTCACATTGCGCAAACTACCCTCCTAACCGTTTCCTTCCTCCATGCCGGGAATCGGACCTTAATCCACGTGTTTAGCAGCGCAACCAACAGTTCAGTTGCTACAGACAACAGCGACGGTCTTGCGCTCATATCCAAACAACTGTGAAATGTGACGACGTAAAATGACAAGTCACATCGACGAAAGATCAGGCTGTCATGTCTGAAAGGGCTGATCGCCGACAAGCCCACGATCGAGAGAGCATCAGTTATTGCAAACCGGTGCATACAAACACGCATGCGACCAGCGCAACTTAGGAGGGCCACATTTCTGTATACGCTCAACGGCGGCGGGTTTTTCACGCACGACGACGTCACCGAAATCTGTCAGTTCTAAAAGCTTCGCTTAAAGGGGAACTCCGGTGCATTTTCGACCATACTGAGATAATGCCGTTTTCAAATAGTATTAACAGTCCTGTAACGGCAAGGGTGGCTCATTTTGCTGAGAGACTAGTCAATAATTTTAAATAAGCAATAAACGATGAGTCGAAACCGAAGCAGGCAGCTAAGCTGGGTATGCGATGACGTCACGAAGTGCTCCACACGCCGCCACGGCTGGCCAGGGTGTAAACATAGCACACGCGCTTTTTCTATAACGCGAAAAGCAAGCTGGCGATGTCATCCGACGCGGAATCAAGCTGCGCCAGCCCGTCTCAACTTACCAGTGAAGAGTTCAGCGATGATTTCAGCTACTATATGAGCGCGGGAGCATCGCCTTTTGATTTCTACCCGCCGGCGCGTGAAGTAGCTCACGCGCCCCGCATCGATCTCCTCGTTGCTCAATATTGTGCGTGCTTACTCTAAGACCCGATGTCAATGACGACTAAGACGCTATACAGCTAACAAAGCCGAACTTTGCTCGTGTCGCCGCCGCCTCGTAGAAGAAAGCGCGCGCTGCACCCGTCTGCTGGGCGAGGCGGGGTCAGAAAAGAGTAGGCACGTTACGTCACATACACAGGGTGGCCCGCTTTAACACGCGTGATTCCGGAATTGGCTACCAATTTTAAAATTCGTTTTCTAAAAAACTAAATGACTTACGGTTGTATAATTTGGCACATATCATGAGGGTACCGAAGAGAACATATCTTGAAAGTTTACTTGAAATCGGTGTATATCGAAAAATCCCCGGATTTCACCTTTAAAAGAACAGCGAAAAAAAATTACAGTTTCACCGCAAAGGCGTAGCAAAGAACGCGATAGTAACAAATTTTAATGTTATATGGAGTAAGGCTGGCAGCTAACTCTTGTAAATCCGATCTCGCGTAACTCTACGAAATGCTGGTGTAAGAAAATACGGCCGCTCCAGGGAGAGAAGTAGGTTTCGCAAAGTCTCTTCGCGTTGAGAGCGGAGCACGTAGAAGGGTGTACGAGCTGACCGCTGATGCCTGCCGAGATAGCTGGCGCGGCAGCGATCGCAACCGCGCCCTTAGAACCAAAGTTCACAGTTATTTGCCCCAAGAAACAGGATTGTGAAGTTTCCCACAAAATATATCTGCTGCAAATCCGTGTCGCCTCTGCTGGCTACCACGCATTTCCGTCGGCACTGCGTAAATAGACAAAATATATCACCCCACATCACAAATATGACATATATGTGCATGCCTTTCGATAGTACGTCATCTGTGATATAGAATAACGGCATCAGCGTAAATACAGCGTGGTGCGGAGTCAAGTGACATATTTCAAGTAGTCATATATTATATACGGATGCAGGGAAAGAGATAGGTGTCTATTAATAGAACCAATTAAGTATGTCATTTATATACCACCAAGGTCCTTTCTTGAAAATCACATCTGGCAGAGGGCCTTATTTTAAATCAATGTATTGTTGCAAACGCTTGAAGTCACACAAGGCTCGGGATTCTCACCAGTGACTTCGTCATCAGACTGAAATGTGTAAGTTGGCTCCGCGCCACACTGTATGTAGCTTCGTAAATTTTTATTACTAGTGAAAAGACGGAAGTTGAGAGCACTATAGTAATTTTTGCTTCAATGCCGGCGCAACCACGACGCGGACGTGTATCACCCAGTGACTCGGTTAATCAGTGCAGTCGTGAATCCGGAATGAACTCTGGTTATGTTCAATGCTTACACTCATTTTCTCTGCATGCGTGCACTCCGACCACGCACTGCTAGCGCACGCAGCAAAATTTGTTTACTTTGTTCAGCGCACTTCAGTAAGCCATGCCTATCGTATGCCTTTTTGATTTGGGAATCGGTAAAATTTTACGGGCGGAATAAACCCCTTCGTGTTTATAGTGCAGCAGGTCATTTCGCCTCTAATGTTCAACATAGCCGTGAAAGGCTTCTCGGAGCGTCTTACCACTGTAGCCAATACCAACCACGCCCTATATGCCGACGACATTACTGTCTGGTGCATGGGGGGTCGGATGTTGAGGTGGAGGGAGCGCTCCAGTCGGCACTGTCTATCACATAAAGTTTTATGGAGGGTAGGGCGCTTCGGCTCTCACCCTCCAAATCGGAGTTGCTCCTCTACAGACTGGTCCGGCCCGGGAGGAGGCCCCACTCGCCGCTTGATCAGGTACAGATTACGCTAACCACAGGGGACAGGCACTCGATTCCCAGAGTCAACTCTATTCGTATATTTGTCTTCCTTCTTGAATGCAACGGCACAAATACACAGGTTTCGGCCCGCATCACCTCCACGACGGAGAACATGCTTAGGCTTATTTTAAGGGCCTCAAACAGCAGGGGAGGGCTAGGGGAAAGTAACCTCCTTTGGCTCTACAACGCGTTCCTCATGAGCCACATTATTTACGCCGCGTCATCTCTAAATTGGTCTAAACACGAGCAGGATAAACTCGACACTTTAATGCAGAAAAGTATCAAAGGGGTGCTAGGACAGCCCATGAGTACCGGCACGGACAGGTCATTTATTTATTTTATTTATTAGGTACCTGCTTCGCCATAAGGCATTACAGCAGGGAGGGTACAGTATACATATAATCAAGCACACAAAAACATAATCTTAAAGCATGGAATAAGTTCATGAGACTGGGCAGCACAACAGCCTCTCGGAGGTAAATGAGACACAGAAATTAGCTCAGGCCACGCGGCTCTCCTCCACCAAGGCTGGGCAGCGTCTTCTACAGTCGCTTGGATGCCATCATACGGGCAGTGCGGAGCGGAAGGTCTTTTTATCACGAACAATGAGTACGAGGTGGAACCCTTCCCCGCGTAACGTCCATCCGCGTTACAATGTTGGCCGGCGAAGGGCACGGGCCAAGTCTCTGTTTGACTTCGTAGCTAAATCCCCGGGAAAGGTGGCTGTCGTCGTTGCGGCGCATGTATGGCCGCTCCGACAGCTTTGCGGCCGTGGTTGTTGATCATCGCGGTCGCGTGCTCAACTGAGCTTCTGTTAGGAAGGTGTCTGCATCCGTAGCAGAGCGGGTAGCGGTAGCTCTAGCGATGAAGGACCCTTCGCGTCCTTAGATATTCACTGACTCCAGGGCTGCGGTCCGGGCCTTCGCTTCGGGGATGGTCTCAAGAGAGGCTGCCGATATCCTCAGTTCGAGGGGTGTAGTAGGCTTTCACACAAGTACCTGGTTCACGGCCCTCATGGGCTCTCAACGCCAACGAACTTGGCCATAACCGTGCGCGAGAAATCACGTGCCGTGGCCGTCCGGGCTGGTCCGGAGGCGGCTTCGCGGAGAGCTTCAGGGGTCCACTTGGCACCTTCCACGAAGTTAATTTTCACTATCAACTGTCAAGGCGGAGGTACCCCCTCCCGCATTCCAAGCCTCCCAGGTCGCAGTTGTCGGCTCTCCGGATGCTGCAGGCAGATTCGTTCCCGTCTCGTAGCCCGTTTAGTAACTTTGCTGAAGACGTAAATCCAGGATACCCTATAGGGTATCCAGCTATCCGCCCCACAGATATAGCTGTGGGGCGGATAGCTGCACACTCACTCACATTCTCTGGAAGTGCGCGGCGTCACGTAGCGCAAAGTTCAGCACAGAACATGAATGGGAGAGGGCTCTTAAAAGCCGGTAGCTAGTCCAGGAAGCCTGCGAACGGGCGGAGAGCCGCGGTCTTCAGTGCCGGCGTGGGCGCGGCCAGAAACTGCAGCCAGCCTCCCTTCGGGGGTTGTCTGATCGGGGTTCTCCAGTACCAAATAAAGTTCATTTCACCTCAGTAACTACCAGTCCCCCGTCGGGGCGACATCGCAGAACGAGAGCGCGAGCTTCGTAAGTGCGTGGCAACCAAGGGGAGCGGAGGGGTCGTGCCCAGCGTTTTAACTTCGCTTTCTCCGGTAGGGAATGGCAAGCGCTGGCGTCGGCAGAGAAACTTTAGAACCGTCACCTATATGTTGTTACGTTTGGCCCTGAAATTCATGACGGCAGACGCCATTGTGCATCTACCTGTCGGCCAGAAAGCTTTCTACCCGGGATCGGCGCTTGGACGGAGGGCGCTGAGCCCAGCATTTTCTTGGAAGGAGCTTATGCGCTTATAGCGAGCAAGGCGATCTGTCATTATTTTATTTATTTATTTATTTATTTATTTATTTATTTATTCATTTATTTATTAGTAGAATACTGCGGACAAAAAGTCCTAGCAGGGTGAGCAATAACACATGATATACACTAAATAACAGAATGAAACAAGGTTGGATGCCGAGATCGTGCTTTACGCGGAATTAAAACGGCAAGCTGGGCGACTTGGTAATTACACATACTTTTGTGATATGGGCAGCGCGACCCGGACGGAGGACTAAAAGGAACGGACACACACGAGCGCTGTGTGTCCGTTCCTTTTAGCCCTCCGTCCGCATAGCGCTGCCCATATTGCAAAAGTACGTTTACGCGGAAGCCCGACAGGGGAGTCGCGATCACCCCTTCCTTCGAGGCAGCCTCAAGCTGAGATGGTGCCGCTGGAGAGGTTCCCATCGAACCAGGGCCTGTCTTCACCTGAACGCCAACATAAGCGCTTTGAGGTGCTCGAGACAGTGGCCATCATCTCCTCCGAAGTCAACGACCACCCCGGACTCAACCTCTTCGCCGGGAGTTCTCGGGATCAAGTCGCCGAAGCGTGGGACTCATGCGTTGGCATTGTGTGGTGCAGTTGTGGCTCCCCATAGGACATCTCGACCATTCTCCCCATCGGATGTTTTTAGTGGCCCACTTCACCCTTTCTGGTGGGAGGAGCACTGAGACGGCAAGACACCGGATTGCCGGGAGCTGCTGTCACCGCTTATAGTGTCGCAGTGCTAGCGGACGCGGTGCTATAAAAGCCGTAGACTTTTGTACAAAAACGTTGGATAAGCTCTCTCATGTAACTATGTAAATACACCTACGTTCCTTTTTAGGAATGCGTTCTCCTCACTGGAAACATCGGCTACGTGGACCACGGCGTGGGCCAGCTATAGAAACGAGACCCGCCAGTCCCCACTATTTACAATGTGCAGATGAGCGAGCGGCACCTCGGATGTGACCCTGAGAAATAGTTTTCGATCTGACTAATGGAAGTAACATCTGAGAATGTGTACCTTCTCGTCGTGAAATAAAGAGAGAGAAACAGGGAGAAGCTGCACAGATCAACGCACGCGCTTAGTGACACGCATCACTATCATATCTACTATCAGCGAAAGCTGATAGTATATAGGTATTTAATGGTTCGCAATACTGCCCACATGAACTGATTATGATAGCTTCGTTCGCAAAATGCAAACGAAGAAAGACATGCCGTCTCTACATTTCGATCTGACGGTAAGAACATGTCGAGCATCCAATTACGAGCACACAGCGATTTCTTTATTCTAGGCTCTTATCCGCAGCTTCATAAAGAAAGAGTCAGGAATAAGAAAACAGCAGAGTAGCGAGGCAGAAAACAGAAAAAAAGAAAACCAATGCTAATTTCGACTTTCGCTTCTCAGATAACCGAATGACTGAAAGTTCGAAGCCAAGACACCACAGCGACTGAGTGATAGCTTGCGTCGTGTGCGTCCAACATGGTAGGTGCAACAGCTCTCTAACAACTGGTAAAGTTACTGTATATGTTGCATATTTGGTAGCGTATAGAGTAACTCTAAAGAGCGTCACCGTTTCAAAGTACGGGCTGTCAGCCCAGGATTTTCGCATCTTTTACGTACCGTGGCGCCGCCGAGCAGTGGCAGTCCGAAGCTCTGTCAACATTATTGAAATGTCAGCCCTGCTCGAGACAGCAGACGCTGCCTCTTGTTATGTTGCGTTTGTGTTCGTATTGCAACGGTGTAAGCGGTCTCTGTATTAATGTAACACTTTTAGCACCTAAAGTTGAACGCAAAGCAAAAAAAAAAATAAAAAAAGGCAATTGATTTTGCTGCGGCCACCTATGGGCCGTAAAAGGAGCGAATAGTAAAACCACGCATCCGGGTTTCGTGGTCCTGTGCTATCTGCGAAACACTGCATTGTGTGAAGGATTTCTCTACGTTCTGTTAACAGCTGATAGTTAACAAGACAAATATGCGGTACTCCGGGAAGAATGTTGCCGTAGCCAGCTCATCCGGCGTTATTACAGTTCAGCCGCAAATGGCTGAGTTCTGGCGGATTGCGACCTCGGACAAAAACGACGCGTAGAGTAACAATTTTCGGCGGCAGATATATGTTTATGTATAAAGCGTCTTAGCACAGGTGCTCCTCGCCACCGCCGACGCCTCTTCCACAAGTGTCGCGATACTCAGTGGCGGCACTTCCCACCAAGCGCCGTGCCCCTTTGTCCCGTGACGTAGCGATCGCGCTAGCGCTGTTATCAGCAGTGGCCCTTTGTACTCGCTATGGGAGGGACGCGTGTCCTTCGCTCGGAGGAAGAAGAGCAGCAAATGAAGAAGCGCCAACGCACAGAGAAGCGCCAATGGGCGCGAAAACGACGTGAAGCCTGTTACAAAAAGTGACATAAATGCAGAAAGAAAAATTTGGGGAGGGGCGAAGCATGTAGCATGTCTATCAATCAGGTGATAGAGAAATGCGCGGAATACAACCAATCCCTATACATAGCCTTTATAGATTACGAAAACGCATTTCATTCGGTGGAGTCATCAGCAGTCATGCAGGCACTGCAGAATCAGGGCATCGACGAAGCCTATATAAACATAATGGAAGAAATCTACTGCGGATCCAGAGCCACTATATTCCTCCATAAAGAAAGCGACAGAATCGCAATAAAGAAGGGCGTACGGCAGGGAGACACGATCTCATCAATGCTATTCACCGCGTGTTTACAGGAGGTTTTCAGGGCCCTAGATTGCGAAGAATTAGGGATAAGAGTTAATGGAGAGTATCTCAGTAACCTGCGATTCGCTGATCACATTGCATTGATGAGTAACGCGGGACACGAATTACAGCTCATGATTACTGAACTGGATACGGAAAGTAGAAGAGTAGGTCAGAAAATTATTATGCATAAAACTAAAGTAATGTGGAACAATCTTGGCAGGGAACAGCGCTTTGCGGTAGGTGGCGAGACACTGGAAGTTGTAAAGGAGTACGTCTACTTAGGACAGGTAGTAACCGCGGAGCCGAACCCTGAGAGTGAAATAACTAGAAGAATAAGGATGGGATGGGGCTCATTCGGCAAGCATTATCAAATCATGAATGGTAGTCTACCACTATCGCTCAAGAGGAAGGTATATAACAGCTGCATCTTACCGGTATAGGACTTACCTACGGAGCAGAAACCTGGAGACTTACAAAGAGGGTTCAACTTAAATTGACCACGACGCAGCGAGCGATGGAAAGGAAAATGATAGGTGTAACCTTAAGAGACAGGAAGAGAGCAGAGTGGGTCAGGGAAAAAACGGGGGTTAATGATATCATAGTTGAAATCAAGAAGAAGAAATGGATATGGGCCGGGCACGTAGCACGTCGGCAGGATAACCGGTGGTCATTAAGGGTAACTGACTGGATTCCAAGAGATGGCAAACGCGTCAGGGGGAGACAGAAAATTAGGTGGGTAGATGAGATTATGAAGTCTGCAGGTATAACGTGGCAGCAGAAAGCACAGGACCGGGTTGATTGGCGGAACATGGGAGAGGCCTTTGCCCTGCAGTGGGCGTAGACAGGCTGATGATGATGAAGCATGTAGGGAACGGTGTTTCAGCTCCACTAACGTGAAACCTGTGGAGGGGCGAAGCATGCAGTATGCGCCGGTGTTTCCCACAGCAAAATCACTGCTGATGGGCAATGAGAGACAGAAAAGAGATTAGACACAGAGACCCGCAGTCCGCTTTTAGTTAACGCGCATGCTGCGAATCTTTATTGTTTAACTACGCACAAGAGAAATCTCCCACCGGCACTACATTGCAGGTCAAGATCCAGTGGCCATATATACGCAGTGGCCGGTAAACGGTTGTGCAACGCGAGCAGTCGGTTTTTAGATGCGAAGCAGCTTTTGCTTGGGGCTGTGTCCGGCGGCGGTGGTGGCGTCCGCGCTCCACTGCGCATGCGCCTACTCTCTCTCCCACTCTCCTCCTTTACGCAGGTGATCCGTCGCCTTCTCTCCTCTCCTCCCCCGCGCTGCAGCCGCGGCGCAGCCTCTCCTCCCACGTGATTAGCGGCGCCGCAGCCAAATGCAGCCTTCAACCCACTCTCTCCTCTCCCTCCTCCATTTCATGTGTATATAAGCGCGCTGCGCTCCGTCGGCTTCCGTCATTCTCGCTTCGCACCCGTTCAGATGAGTTGTAACATCAACGTCGGCGCCACTCGTTCACTCGGCGCTAACGGAAAGCAACGCACAAACACAACGTAATGACAACACCAACACTAAATACAAACCTCACACACTAACGGAAACGCCGAGTGAACGTAACGGAAACTTGGTGTGCGCCCCCAATGCTGCTTCGCATCCCCTCATGGTTCCCTTGAGTGAGAGATGGTGTAATTTTTTCAATCAATAAATTCGCTAGCAGACGCTGCCTGCGTCGGCGTTGTCTCTTGCGGGCGAGAGCGCGTTCTCGTGCCTTGCGAGCTGGTAGTTCAGCGTTCATAGCAGAAAGAGCGTTTCCATAGTCAACGCGCGCCGTTCGCTCTCTCTCTCTCGTCACACGGCGAGCGCTGAGGCGGTAGCGCCCTCTCTTGCGCTCAAGCAAATGGACCGGCCCGACAGCAGACGACGACGCACGAAGACACACCGAGACCGCCCTAGTAAATGCAAACGAAGGGGCGTGGGGCACGAGCAACTACCACGGGCGCTGGCGCGTTCAGTTGTTCCAGTCCTTCGATATAGCCAGACGGCCGGGTTCTGTTTCCTTCTTCGTCGCTTCTCTACAAAGCCGCCGCCGCCGGTGCTTCCACCACAGCTTCGCTGGCTTCAATCTTCACAGTAGTGGAAGGACTCTGCATTTTTTCTTCTTGCTCACAGGCGGCGTCTTCCGTGAAAAGGTAATACGTTCATTCGTTTGCACCCAACCGCCTACAGCGGGAAAGATGAATTGCCACAGCGAGAATTGCGATGATAACAAGGCAGGGTGGAGAAAATTCTGAAGCAAGGCCTTTGAATAGCATTTTCTATTCTTCGCGAGCGATCAAGCCGATCTTAAGGGTTAGTTAATCATGTAGGGCACAACGAATGAATTCAGTATCTCACGCAAAATGATGAATTTACAAGACGTGTCCTTTCCTGCTTAATACTTTGTTCAATGAAAAAAAAAGTGACCTAACAAAAATTATGGTGAGTATCTGTTCTTGCAAGTTCGATTAGGCTTTCGAAGCTGCATAAGCTTATATTAGTCATTGTCTGGAGAACAGAATTATCTTCATTTAGTCATTTTTAGCGCACTGGCGATGCCAGAACACTACTTGCGCAACGCCCTCAGCAAGACTTCACATCTGCGCGTGGTTGACCGGCTCGTCATCTGTGAAAGGGCACAAAGCATGCAGGAAGACAACGATGAAAATACCAAGAAACGATTCAAGCGTATATGCTGTATAGCTGGGACGTAACGCGAAAGCATCGAGACTTTCTCATTTGTCATGAAGCCAAATATAAACCCTTTAGTTCGGCATAGTACGCAAATGAAATCAAAGAGCGTGGTGCACTGCGACTGAGTAATGAGCTCGCAGGCGCCAGTCAAAAAAGCATCAGCGAGCAACGCGCATTATGAAAGGAAGGTTTTGTCCTCGTTGCAAGGGCTCTCAGTACGAAACTTCATTAGAGCGAATCATTGTCGAAAGTCTTGACAGCGGTCGTAAAAGCCACCAAAATATCAGCATTAACGCCCAAGAGCGGGCTGCCGCCTGCCCGCCCGAGGTCATCTATCAAAGCCGCGCATTAACCACGACCGCTCAATGGGCGTGATTGCTGTGCCGTTAGAAGCACGGAAGTCCCCGAAGCAGCTCGGTGTATCGTGATGTGTCAAACTGGCGAACTTCTGGGCAGCCAGGAATAAGTTATTTTCTGCAGAAGAATGACCGGAATAGCCAATCGGCGGCTACGCTGGCCCCAATAAGTTCATAATATCTGGGGTTTAACGTCCCAAAACCACGATATCATTATGAGGGACGCCGTAGTGGAGGGCTCCGGAAATTTCGACCACCTGGGGTTCTTTAACGTGCACCTAAATCTAAGTACACGGGCCTCAAACATTTTCGCCTCCATCGAAACTGCAGTCGCCGCGGCCGGGAATCGATTCCGCGACCTTCGGGTCAGCAGCCTAGCGCCATAACCTTATTGGGGCCGCCACTGTGGCCGTGGTAGAGGTTTGTGCAACTTCCGCAACGCTCGAACCGTCCAGAGACAAGTTGTAGTGTCTTGCCGGTCTCTCGACGTCCCTGCCTATCTTACTCCGCACTATTTTTTTTTTTTGCATAAACTCATTTTATTGCAACAGCAATTATAGGGACACCACAAGCGTAAATTCACCGTCGGCGTCAGAGTGGTGGTCCTTATAAGGAATAATTGTTGGGCTTTAACGTCCCAAAACCACGATATGATTATGAGGGACGCCGTAGTGGAGGACCGCACCGCCACGTTGGTCTAGTGGTTATGGCGCTCGACTGCTGACCCGAAGGTCACGGGATCGAATCTCGGCCGCGGCGGCTGCACTTTAAATGGAGGCGAAAATGTTTGAGGCCCGTGTACTTAGATTTAGGTGCACGTTAAAGGGGTCATGAAGCACCCCTTGGGCTTGTTGAAAAAACACATCCTGCGGAAAGCTGACACGGCTATGAACTGCTCAGCCAAATATTGCAGTCGTGCGCGCCGCGTAAAGGCTACAAGCGGAACGCGAAGTTGCTGTTTTCGCAGGCGCCCTCTTTTCGAACAGAGGCCGGTTCTCACTCTCGTCGGTGGGCGGGGTGTCTGCCGATTGACGTCGCGATCTGCATCGCCGCGTCGTAAAAGACATAGCATCCTCATTGGCCGATAGCCGACGTAAATCGAGAGCGGCGTTCGGATCAGATGCGCTTCTTGCCACGGGGTGCCGCCACTTGCCGGCGCCGCACTCCTCAGTACACGGTGGCCGCCCTCGCGCTCGCGAATCACAGCGGGAGAGCGATCGCGTTTCATGACGCGCGCTGACGTCACTTCTTTCCCCCGTGCCATCCCTCCCCGTGTAGCTTCCAGTGCGCTCGTCGGCACGAGAAAAGAGAGAAAGCGCTGAGAGCGTGCGCCCAAACCCCGTAACTCCGCTAATTCTTGACGGATTCGAGAAATTTTTGCGACAATCGATTCGGGAGGCAGTAAACTCCGATACTGAGGTCATTAGATCATTACTTGGAAAAGTGATTCATGACCCCTTTAAAGAACCCCAGGTGGCCGAAATTTCCAGAGCCCTTCACTACGGCGTCCCTCATAATCATATCGTGGTTTTGGGACGTTAAACCCCAGATATTATTATTAGAGCTGTTCTTCTGGCTTACGGTTTCAACGCGGCGCTCCCAAGAGCAATAGGAAGTGAAAAAACAAAACTTCAACAGGTTTGATAAACATTGGCGCAAGCGCTCTTCAAAAGAGCCATCTTTTCGCGACTTCATTAGGCACGTGCGATCTCGTAGTGACATTTTATTTGCGCATTATGCTCACGAGCGTACACCGTGCCAGAATGAATGCGCAGAATGTAATAACTGCACGGCCCCCTCGCCCCCTTCCCCACCCTTCACGGAAAGGTTCCGTTAAGGATTTCTTTTCTGCAACTAATTGCGCAGTCTCTTAATACGCATCGCAGACCGCGAACCTAGGAGCAAGGGCTGAGCTATCCGACCCAGTTCCTGATTACACTTCATTCACATGGAGCTCTCGGTCTGGATGGCTTTGTTTCGATGGGCAAGTGATACGCGCAAGAAAAGTCGGATAATGAGTTAGGGCGGCACGTAAATGGAAATATTCGGTCCCCAAAGAGTGCAAAAAATACAAAACGGAAAAAAGAATATCCGATTTAATTTCGCAGCGACTGTGATAATCCGAATACACGCTTCAATTATGTAAGAAAGGAAGTCGCACGGCAGTCAGACAGGACGTTAATATTTTCAATCCGGGCTCTCATTTGACATTAGTGAAAAAGAAATCGTTTTGATTACGCTGAAAGGCTCTAACATTTTAGACTCCCGGTGCAGTGCGTCTAAATTTTCTTAATGAGATCTAGTGAACAGCTTTAAAACAGTGAGGCATGGTGTTAGCATAAGTACGCATCAGTGTTTCCGCGGGTGCACGTGTGCCGGTTGTTTGTGTGATAAAAATGCGCATCGAATGTTTCACACTCAGCCCATTTAGCAGCATTCCAAGTCGCCATCTAGGAAAAACAAAATCCTCAGGTTTTACGCGTAACAGCAACTATATGATATTGAGGCACACAGTAGTGGAGGAGTCTGGTTTATTTTTAAGCACGGGAGGTTCATTAACGTGCATTAAAATCTAAGTACACGGGCGTTTTTTGCATTTCGCCCCCACACAAAACCCGATCGCCGTGGCCGGGAAATCGCGCACGAACGCGACCAATCGGGCCTACAGCAGCACAACCCCACAGCCGCTGAGTCACGGCGGCGGCTTCGATGCTCATCATGAGGTGCCCAAAATCTACGGCAGAGACGCGTTACGTGCATCTAAAAGCAAAACACAAGAGTAGCATAGGCTTCCAAAGCAACGTCGAGTGGCGCCACTGCTCTTATCGCAACTAGGAATATCCACGGCACGTCTCCTTTCGCTACAACACTGCCGCCCCGCTTCGGCGCACGCGCAGAGCTCTCGGAGTGCATCTGTGGTGCGTCACAATGTAACTATTGCTGACCAGCAATGGTCCGGACCGAATGAGGAGCGCACATAGAGTAACAGAAAATGACAAGAGTGGACACACGAGCCTATAAGCGGCGGAGCTACGCAGCTTCTCGCCAGCCGTTAGACGGCAGCACGTCCCTCCCCGTTTCCAAGAGAACGCGCGTACTAGTTATATACTGCAGTACCTTTTCTGGTTCGCGATACATCTACTTGTCTTTGTCAGACTATGTGGCTGCGGCAGTGGCTTCCGCTGGCTCGCAGTGCGGCTCTAAATCCGTCTTTATCGTCTGCGATTGGACAGTTCGAAATCATCGAATGGTAGCTGTCATGACCATACATGGTCAGGATTGCCGGCATGGCAAGACGACGCGACGACGCGGCATGAGCGGCGACGTATACAAAATTGGCTCTACCTGCTCCGTGGAATTCGCTGGGATCGTCTGCCGGGAAGTCACTCTGCTTGGCGGCTGCTTGGTAAGAACGCCTTCATTAGGTTCTTTTTTCCCTTCATGACTTTGCAATGTATTTGTCTCTACAGCTTTAAGTTGACATTTGACGCACTTTGTGTTTTAGCGCCGAAAGCTTCTTTGTGCTTCGCGCTTCGCGTATGATGCTCGTGAATTGCTTTGCCAAAAATGAGTCGCCGCTTGCGTCGTAAGGTTTTCTTTGTGCATACAATGCCGTTACACGCAGTTCTAATTCACTGCATGGGTGTGCAAATGTGTGAAAGAGTGCAGTTATGCTTAGAATCGTTATTTGTGGTATTCGCAGTTTGCTTGACGCCTATGTTAAGAGCCGAATTAGAGAGAACTTGAGAAATGAGAACAGTGTTCGTTGGCCGTGGCTACGACCTAATATTCTCGCTAAATACTTCCTCAGTAGTTCATGCACCGAAGGTTGCTTTGTTTTCACTGCGGCAACTGCTTGGGACTGTTTTTCGCGAAAGGGCGCTGAGAAGTGCGTCGGACAATTTGTGCGAAGGCCAGAGAAAATACGGTAAACTTTTTTCTCTTTTCCAGGTCATGCCGTCCGGAGTCAAGTACTACGGCAGCTACTGCTGCGCTGCGTGGTGCAACAACGGCAGGATATGGAGAGAGCGTGGTACTAAGTGATTCAGGATTCCGTGAGACGACAGGTAGCCGTTTGCACCTTTCCAAGATGTAATTTTGAAATTGTGGTTGTCATTAGCTATCAAAGTATGTCCGTATCTTTCGCACTATTTTGCCGTTCAGTTAGTTAGTGTTTGGATGGTCATACATATTCTTCATTCGCTTAAATCGAGTGGCCCCCTTTCACTCTGAAATCCCGTTTTCCTCTGTGATGCTAATGCTGTCTTCTGCACTTTTATTGTATTATGGGAATTTTCTAAATATCGCCTATTTATTCCTACTGTGCAATTTCTCAACATGTGGCAGCTGTCTTGCATTGTGCAGTGCACCCATCTTTTGTATGTGCTTACTGAGAATGTGACTTGAAATAAAATGTTTCGTCTCTCCCAACGATTGTCATGTCTGCATAAACAATGGCAATGTGTGCTCGCCGCTCTGGCGCGGTGTGGCTTACTTATGCATGCAAGTAACAAGTTAATATATATATATATATATATATGTATGTATGTATGTATGTATGTATATATATATATATATATATATATATATATAATATATATATATATATATATATATAGATATATATGTATGTATGTATATGTATGACCTCCGAGACAATCACACGAACAGAAGTGGTCTCGGGGGCCGTGTAATTTTACCTATAGCTAAATAATGGCCTCTGAGATCGGCATTTCTATTTTTTTTTGAGATTTTTGATCTCTGAGGCGGATGTTAGGATTCCCCACTTCCGTTTGGTGCGCTGCGAACCCAAATCAGCCGCAGGGGCCTACGGGAGTGTCCTCTCTTAACCTTTTTTATATTACTCTATGGAGCGCATGCGCGCACATGTACGGCGACAAGCCGGCTTCGCCGGCAGCGTCTATCCCTAGTAACGCACAGCTCGGCCGCGCGAGCGTCGCGCCTAAACTTGAGCTTGGGTTCCCTATACGCCACTACCGCAGTTCCTTTCCGATTGCACGTGTAAAACCATCCACGATACGAGACACAAGAAAAACACGAAAGCACTATAACGACGGCTGGTTTTTACAAGAACCATGAACTACTGCCCCAGATTTCGGCTCTTCTGTTTGCGATGATGCGCATGTAATTGATGTTGAATTTTCGAAATGCTGAAGCAGCTTGTAGACATTTAAAGCACATAAACATCCCCATACTCATTTCTCCTGGACAATGTCAACTAGCGGCGTATATGAGATGATACAACTCGAAAGGCGAGAAAAGACGGGTGTTTTCACGTTCGTCGACGCACACAATATTCTTCCTTTATTATGCCAACTGACGCGACCAATACCTTCATTATAACAGCAATAACTCTTTTTGGTATTGAAAAAGCTCTCAAGGCCACAAAACGCGCAAATAAGTTGCGAAACGGTGCACTCAAAATGAAAGTTTAGTCACTGCTTGCCCTGTACCCTTTAGCAAAATTAACTTGATTTAAAGCCCAGCACAGAGAGGCATTGAAATCATGGCGAAGTGTGAGGCAGGAAGAAGGATTTCGTCCTAACACCGACATCTTTCGAATAATCAAAAGTACTGTGGACCACTCGAGTAGAGAATAAAATGTTGAAAGAAAACAGCTGACCAAGTGAGCACAAACAAAACAAACGTCTAAGAACGTCGAGCAAAACACCATGTAGCCAGGAATGCAGGAAGCGTACACATTAAACGAAGAAACTTCCGGAAAACGTAGAGCGCGAAAATGTACACAGAACAAGGGATTCTGGTTCACATACCTCGGTCCGAGCGTGGACTGAGAAGAGCAATCTGACGAGCAGAACCCCGGGAGCTAGCAAGAAAGTTTGAAGAAACTTCCGCGCAAGGAGGTGATACAGCAGGAGATGCTAATGCGCCACGTATTCGAAACGGTGTTATGACCGTAATGACAAAAAAAGAAAAAATAGCGACCAATATTTGCCAGGATGAACGTGCGAATTGACAAGAAGCGACAAGTAAGGATAGCCGCAACATCAACAAACGACAAACGCACATCTGGTGATTAACGCAGCCATTGTTAGAAAGTGGAAACACTGTAGGTTTGGTTCAAGACCAAAAGAGCTAGACGTAAGTCTATGAAAGGAGGACGAGGTTACCCAGGAATGTTCTCAGGGTTAGACAGACGAGCGCTCAGAAGCAAAACGCAACTGGCAACAAAAAGCTCTAGAAAAAAAAAAGGCGAAGAATTCGTTCTGGTATTACAGCAGTATATGGTGCAGTCCTCATCTTCGATGAGGACGAATCATATGTGGTGATTTCACGAAGAACAATATACGTATACTTCACCCCCTTTCTAGATCCCTCCGTGCGGAGTAGGAAGTGAGATCGTACTATATATATGTTGTTGTCGATCTCTGCATTTTCTATTTACGCGCAGAGCACATGCGCATTTGCCGGCAAGCGTTCCTTGCCTTTTATCATTTGCTACATTTATGTCCAACTGAACTCTCACGACACTTTTATGAACAAATGAATTCTCAAGCTGTTTTAATTACCACAGGCACTGCGGCTGTAGTCGCCAGCGAAATGTTTCACTGCCAGAGAGTTCTCTATGACTGCCTGCACGGCAGGTTTTCGAGTGAAATGGGCCACATACGGGGACACCCGCGATACGCGCAACTTTAGTGCGTCGCACCGAGACCTAAAAAATGCGGCCGAAGCCGCTTGTTCAAATCGTGGTCCTTTTGCTTCCCAAACTATCAAAGTAGACAGCTTGGTGCTATAGAACAAATACCGAAGATAATAGCGCCAGTTCACTGAAGAACATCGACACGTTTGTCTTCTACTGTTCGGCCAGCGAGCGCGCACAAAAGGCCGGGTGCACAGAACGTACAAAATGTGATCTGGCCCGGCGGCAGCTGCATGCACTGTTATTTCCAAGCATTTCGTATAGATGCGGCGTCGTTGACTGCCATTTCCATCACTGGGGCTACGAAAGTAAAGCATAATGTACGCAGCTTACGAACGGTTCCCGGCCGTAACACCATGCAGACGGAATGGCGGCACGCGAGATTCGACGCTCTCCATGCAGCAGCCGGTGTGGGAGTCCTTGTGTGCAAACAGTGTCCCTATAGATACAAAGGGCGTAGGGGAAGCTCAAGCTCAGGAGCGACAACGCACGTTCGCAAGAGCGAGCGCAAAATCACAAAGCAGAGTTCGGTCGCGATGGAACACACATGGCGCTACATCGAGTGCTCGGCAGCGTGGGCGTTGACGGCGTTAAGTAACCTATGCCGCTTTCACCAGATCTAAAAGACGCGTGAACCTTGTGGAGATATCTGGTACCTTACAGCCCTTGCATTTTAGGGGCGAAGCTGCTTTGGGTGTGGGTCTGTCTCTCCTCTGTAGTATGTAGTAGTAGGTAGCCACCTCTAGTTCTTAGAGTGTTCACCAGATGGCGCTGTCACCAAAAGTGCTTACAGGAGCGGGAAATACCAGACAGTTGGCGAAAAAGTAGAATGAACTTAATCTATAAAGGCAGGGGAGAAAAGGATAACATTCGCTCGTATAGACCGCTAACCATTACATCGGTGCTATACAGGTTGGCGATGCAGGCAGTAAAATTAAAAATAGAAGCGTGGGTAGAACAAAATGATATTTTGGGAGAACTTCAGAATGGATTTCGAATCGACAGGCGGTTAGACGATAATCTGTTTGTTCTTACCCAGTGTATAGAAATATCGAAAATAGAAAACAGGCCCTTATACATAGCTTATCTAGATATCACCGGAGCGTATGACAACGTTAAGCAGGAAATTTTGTGGGATATATTGAAAGAAGTGGGCATAGGGGACGACTGTATACAGCTTTTGAGGGAAATGTACCGAGAAAATACAGTTTGTATAGAATGGGAAGGAATAAGTAGCAAGGACAGCGTTGAAATTAGCAAGGGGCTGAGACAGGGATGTCCTTTGTCCCCGCTGTTATTCATGCTGTACATGGTGAGGATGGAAAAAGCGCTAGAAGGTAGCAACATTGGATTTAATTTGTCACACAAACAGGTCGGCACGATGGTTGAGCAGAAGCTTGCCAGGTCTATTTTATGCTGATGATATTGTCTTATTTGCGGACAGTCAAGATGATATACAGCGACTGGCAGATATATGCGGAAGGGAATGTGAGGCTCTAGGACTAGGATTTTAGTGCAACAAAATGTGGATTGATGGTATTCAATGATCACGAAGACCATGCGGTCTTCATACAGGGCCAAAAAATACCGAGGGTAAGCGAGTACAAGTACCTCGGAGTATGGGTAAATGAGGGGGATAGATATATGAGGTACAAGAGAAAGCAGCGGTAGCAAAGGGAAAGAGGAATGCTGCAATTATGAAGCACAGAGCTTTATGGGGATACAATAGGTACGAGGTGCTTCGAGGGCTGTGGAAGGGTGTGATGGTCCCGGGGCTTACATTTGGGAACTCAGTGGTTTGTATGAAGTCAGAGGTACAATCAGGATTGGATGTAAATCAAAGGACGGTGGGCAGCCTCGCGTTGGGCGCTCACGGGAAGACGACAATTGAGGCTGTAAAGGGTGATATGGGATGGACAGGCTTTGAAGTGAGGGAAGCTCAGAGCAAAATGAGATTCGAAGAGAGGCTGAGGAAAATGAAGAAGAGTAGATGGGCAGAGAAGGTTTTCAGGTATTTGTATAGAAAAAGCGTTGACACGCAGTGGAGAAAAAGAACTAGGAGGCTCACCAGTAAATATACGGCTAGCAGTGCGGGCGATATGGCAACAGGGAGCATTAAGCGGAAGGTCAGGGAGGCGGAGAGGACTTATTGGATGACAGCGATGGAAAAGAAGCCGGCTCTGAGTAACTACCGAAAGGGAAAAAACGAAATAAGGAGGGAAAGGTTTTATGATAATTCAAGGGGAAGCGCTTTACTGTTTGAAGCAAGGTCGGGCTGCCTTAGAACGCGAAGTTATAAAGCGAGATTCAGTAACGAAGACGAACACTGTACATGCTGCGGGGGAACTAAGGAAACGATGGAACATGTACTGATTGAATGTGGCGATATTCACCCAGGTATACTTGTGGGCACGACTCTACAGGAAGCCTTGGGTTTAGGGACAACAATGGAAAGCTGAACACGTCCGCGATAGAAATAAGTAAGAGACGGTTAGAGTATTGGTGGCAGAAGAGTAGAGATAAAGTACAAAAATAAATAATGGGGGGGGGGGGGGGGGGGGAATAAGGTCATTCTGCCTTAAGAGGCAGAGAGATAGACCGTGAATTTATAAATATTTTTGGTATAATAAGATAGATTTAATCAATGTAGACAAGGTATTAGGCCAGCATGAAACAAGGAAGTTTTTCTTTTTTCTTCGAGCATGGTGGCAGACATGTCACCACCCCGTTATAAAGGGGACGCTCATAGCATCCATCCATCCATCCATCCTCCCAAGCGTGCAAGGCCTGCACGCTTGGGAGAGGACGGACGTGTTTTTCGTGGGCTCCGGAATGACAGCGTCAGATAAGTTTTTTTTTTTTGCATGATTCGAGCTTGTTTTTTTTAGTTATATGAGTACATAAGCCACTAGATTGAAGCTTAATAGGGCTTACAATTTTGTACTGTTTCCTGTGTGACAGTCGCCTGGGTCTTTTTTTTTTTTTTTTGTTCGGTCACCACGCGGCTGAAAGGCACACGTGTGCTTTGAAGTATAGCATACTTGCGGAGTTTTGTGATACCATTTGACTTTAAGTGTAACTAATCCGCCGTGTGAACGATCTAGCCATGGTCAAAAAGACCGTAAAGTGTACAGGGTGCGGAATGGGATGGAAAATAGAGGTTTGTACGGATGAGAAGACAGAGGGAGCTGACGCCAAGTGTAAGCAATGCGAGTTAGAGGCGAAAATAGAAATAATGATGGCTGCCCAGAATGAGCTCATGGTAAGAATCGCCGAGCTGGAGATTGCGTTGGCGACAGAGCGGGAAAAAACGATGGCCATGGGGGAAAGGCTTAAGTCAGCCGAGGAGAAGTTAGCAAAGGCAGTAATGGTGAACAAAGAAGCAAGCGACAGCGGGCATCGACCCCCACAGTGGTAGACGCGAAGGGGGAAACAGGTTTGGAAAAGACAGGTGCAAGCGTCACAGGACCCAGCTTCCGCGAAGTAGTTTTGGGAAGGGGAGGGGACAAAGCAGCAGTGACACGGGCTAATAACCGAGGCAGTGGCCAGGTGCGGGACGGTCCAGCAGAAGAGTCGGAGCACGTGATAATCGCCGGGGACTCGAATTTAGTTAGATGCGAAGAAGCAGTCAAGGAAAGGGTGAGAGGCAACAAACGAGTTTTAATAGGAAGTTCCCGGGACATAGGCTGGGATCAGTGATGAGACAAGCTAGCGCAAAACTCGCAACTAAGGCTAATGGACGTAACCTCGTGATAATCGCGGGAGGTCTAAACGACGTCTTGAATGAAGAATCAGCCGAACTAGCGCCCACATTGGCGAAAGGGGTCGATGACATGCGCGCCATTTCCCCTCAGGTGCAGATAGTGGTATGCACAATACCGGAAGTACCAGTGAGGAATATCAACTTGCAAAGAGCGGTTGTCGACGCAAACAAGAGATATGGCGAATTAGTCGAGAGAAGGGCTTCGAGGTAGTGGATATAAACAGGGAGGTGCACAGGTGGGGCGGTTTCCAAAGAGACAGAATTCACTTCGATAAGAGGGTGGTCATGAGGTGGGTTGGCGACTTGCAGGTCGCGCAGTAGCTTTTTGGGGGGACGCGGGCCCTTCGGTGCCCAGGGAAGCTTGTAATGAGGAAAACAACCAGGGGGACTCTTTGACAGGCAGTATAGCGAAAAACCAGAGAAAAGGTAAAAGAAGGGAGAAGGCGCGTGTTGCAATTAGTTACATAAACATGCAGGGTGGCAGAAAAAAGGCAAAATGGTTAGAGATTGAGGAGCAGTTAAGCAAGGAACAGATAGGTGTTTATGCGGTTACAGAAACACACCTTAGAGACTTGGAAGAGCCACCACATATTGACAATTATATTTGGGAAGGATGTAACAGGATCACATCAGAAAGGAGAGGTGGGGATATTGGAATGCTGATCCACAGCAGAACAAAATTGGATAGAGTGAAACAAACGTGTTCAGAGCACATGTGGGTTTCGGGCACAGTAGGTGGAAAGAAAACGTGGCTAGGTGTAGCTTACTTGTGGACGGGGAATAACTGCAGAGAAAAGAATCTGGAGATAGTGAAATGCATAAGCACCGATATAAGAATTTGGTCCTGATGCCGAAATAATCCTTCTAGGGGACATGAACGCTCACATTCATGACCTTGACGGATATTCAGACACCAATGGCAAGTTATTGCTAGATCTCTGCGAGCAACATAGTCTTGAGATAGTTAACGTGGGGCCTAAGTGTGAGGGGCAGATCACGTGGGAAGTCGGAAACCGGCAATCGAGCATTGATTATTGTCTCATGACAGAAGGAATATATGACAAACTTAGAGAGATGAGAATAGACGAGGAAGGCATTAACAGCTTGGGTAGTGATCATAAACGCATAATATTACAAATGGGATATAAAACTGATAATAAGAACATAGAATCAAAGTTTGGCAGCTTGTATCTAAATGACAAACAAATAAGAAATATAGCCGCAAGAGTCGAGGAAAAAGTAGACGAACTACCAGGTAAAGACTGGAAGTATAGTGAGCTGCTACATATAATCACAAAAGAAATGGAAAAAAGAGAAGAAAACTATTTGTTGGAAAGGAAAGAGAAAGCCAAAAAGTTGGTGGAACAAAGAAATCCGGGAGGCGAATCGAGAAGCGACGTGAGGCATCACGGGAGCACAGACAAGCAAAAAAGGAGAAGGCGGCCACAGGACGAAGTCAACCAATATGGGAAATATATTTAGAGCAAAAATCCATTGTGCAGAATTAGTCGAGGCAAAAAATTAAAGGTGAAAGTGAACGCTGGATGACAGAGATTCGCGAAAAGAAGAAGGCCGCGCCTAGGATATTTTGGAGCCACCTAAAAGCGCTGGGTAGGAAGTCTGTCACAATGCAACAACATATGGTAGATGAAGGAGGAAATCAATTGGAAGGGTATGAAGCGCTAGGTTACATCCGAAAGATAACAGCCGATTCGTTTAAAAAGGTCGCCCAGGGGATTCCCCCGGTGAGTAAAAGTGCGCAAAGGAGTGCAACCGACGAAGATGTAGTACTAGAGAATTTCAATTGGAAGAAAGCCGAAGGAAAAATTCCTAGGCGCACTACACCGGGCTTAGATGGGGTTCCCGTCAGCCTCATTAACGAACTCGGACATAACACTAAAGAAGCACTGCTGAAAGCCGTAGAAAAGTGCTTACAGGAGAGGGAAATACCAGACAGTTGGCGGAAAAAGTAGAATGAACTTAATCTATAAAGGCAGGGGAGAAAAGGATAACATTCGCTCGTATAGACCGCTAACCATTACATCGGTGCTATACAGGTTGGCGATGCAGGCAGTAAAATTAAAAATAGAAGCGTGGGTAGAACAAAAATGATATTTTGGGAGAACTTCAGAATGGATTTCGAATCGACAGGCGGTTAGACGATAATCTGTTTGTTCTTACCCAGTGTATAGAAATATCGAAAATAGAAAACAGGCCCTTATACGTAGCTTATCTAGATATTACCGGGGCGTATGACAACGTTAATCAGGAAATTTTGTGGGATATACTGAAAGAAGTGGGCATAGGTGACGACTGTATACAGCTTTTGAGGGAAATATACCGAGAAAATAAAGTTTGTATAGAATGGGAAGGAATAAGTAGCAAGGACAGCGTTGAAATCAGCAAGGGGCTGAGACAGGGATGTCCTTTGTCCCCGCTGTTATTCATGCTGTACATGGTGAGGATGGAAAAAGCGCTAGAAGGTAGCAACATTGGATTTAATTTGTCACACAACAGGTCGGCACGATGGTTGAGCAGAAGCTTCCAGGTCTATTTTATGCTGATGATATTGTCTTATTTGCGGACAGTCAAGATGATATACAGCGACTGGCAGATATATGCGGAAGGGAATGTGAGGCTTTAGGACTAGGATTTAGTGCAACAAAATGTGGATTGATGGTATTCAATGATCACGAAGACCATGCGGTCTTTATACAGGGCCAAAAATACCGAGGGTAAGCGAGTACAAGTACTCGGAGTATGGGTAAATGAGGGGGATAGATATATGGAGGTACAAGAGAAAGCATCGGTAGCAAAGGGAAAGAGGAATGCTGCCATTATGAAGCACAGAGCTTTATGGGGGTACAATAGGTACGAGGTGCTTCGAGGGCTGTGGAAGGGTGTGATGGTCCCGGGGCTTACATTTGGGAACTCAGTGGTGTGCATGAAGTCAGAGGTACAATCAGGAATGGATGTAAATCAAAGGACGGTGGGCCGCCTCGCGTTGGGCGCTCACGGGAAGACGACAAATGAGGCTGTAAAGGGTGATATGGGATGGACAGGCTTTGAAGTGCGGGAAGCTCAGAGCAAAATGAGATTCGAAGAGAGGCTGAGGAAAATGAAGAAGAGTAGATGGGCAGAGAAGGTTTTCAGGTATTTGTATAGAAAAAGCGTTGACACGCAGTGGAGAAAAGAACTAGGAGGCTCACCAGTAAATATACGGCTAGCAGTGCGGGCGATATGGCACAAGGAGCATTAAGCGGAAGGTCAGAGAGGCGGAGAGGACTTATTGGATGGCAGCGATGGAAAGAAGCCGGCTCTGAGTAACTACCGAAAGGGAAAAAACGAAATAAGGAGGGAAAGGTTTTATGATAATTCAAGGGGAAGCGCTTTACTGTTTGAAGCAAGGTCGGGCTGCCTTAGAACGCGTAGTTATAAAGCGAGATTCAGTAACGAAGAAGAACAATGTACATGCTGCGGAGGAACTAAGGAAACGATGGAACATGTACTGATTGAATGTGGCGATATTCACCCAGGTATACGTGTGGGCACGAGTCTACAAGAAGCTTTGGGTTTTAGGGACAACAATGGAAAGCTGAAACACGTCCGCCGATAGAAATAAGAAGAGACGGTTAGAGTATTGGTGGCAGAAAAGTAGAGATAAAGAACAAAATAAATAATGGGGGGGGAAATATGGTCATTTGCCTTAAGAGGCAGAGGAATAGACCGTGAATTTATATTTTTTGGATAATAACATAGATTTAATAATGTAAAAAAGGTATTAGGCCAACATAAAACAAGGAAGCTTTTTTTTTTTTCTTCGAGCCTGGTGGCACGACATGTCACCGCCCCGTTACAAAGGGGACGCTCATAGCATCCATCAATCCAGCCCTGGAAACGAAAGTAATGTTATGGCGCGTCGAGCACTCAATATGCTCATTTATTCTACCGCGTCCAAGTAAACGTGTAATGCGGCACTGGCTCATGATACCGCCGCTCTCGGCCCGTACAAATGTTTCGACTTCATGCCGTCCCGCAGAAACATGCAGTACACACAGAGAACGCCGACAAAACGCCCACGGCCGCTACATTAAAAAAAAGGTTAGCGGCCGTGCAACGCCGCTCGCGTGCTCGGGCTGACTCGGGCACGTCATGCGCACGTGGCCATGCATGCGCATGACGTGTTCATGCGTATGTGTCAAGTGAAGAGGGCAGGGAAGGGACTTGGCTGGCTAAGGCTACACAGGGCGAGTGGAAAGGGTTTGAAACTCGCCTCCTCGCATCATGGTATCGCGCCGCTACAAATTTGTTGTTTCTCAGCTCGTTAATGAACCGATTTGACACATTCTTGCGCATACTGCTCTTCATTCGGCACACAACAACCTTCCAGCGTCTAACTAAAATTCGCTATGTGGCCTGGTGAGGGGCCCCTTTAAAGATACGTAATGGCCATATGCGCTCCGAAATGAAGCGTGCATTCTATCGATGTTCTGCCTTGTAGACTATGAATCATATGATTGTTGTTTTGATATGGCATGCGCTCCCAGGTGGAAAGTATGCAACTGGAAACAATTGGTCCCAACTGGGACAAGTTCAACTGGTTTATGATCAAATTCCAGTTGGGATCCAGTTGCACTGGTCCAGTTGGGACCCAGTGGGACCATTTCCAAACTGGGACCACTGGTAAATGGTCCCAATTGGGAAGGTGACCATAAACTACTTGAACTGGTCCCAGTTGGGACCCACTGACGACTGGTCCCCACAGGGAATCCTGCCATAAACCACTAGATTCTGGTCCCAGTTGTTTCCAGCTGCAATAGGGACCAGTTGGCAGGGGTCCCAGCGGGGGCCTGTGGCTCTTACTGAGATCTACAATAAGAGCCAGTTGCCTGTTGCAAATGGTGTCCCATTAGGAACTACTGGCTAGTGGTCTATAGCTGGTCCCATTAAAAATCCAACCTGATGGGGATATTTATTTCCTCGGTTCCAGTGCAAGAGAAAAAAAGCAACCTTGGATACTCATAAAATGCTTTTACAAAACCATCACACAGCACTCAAATTTTTTAGTGTTTGAGGCAATCCTGAATTTTTTCCGTTGAGATTCACGTACCGTGACCAATGGGAGAGCGTTGTGCTGCAAAATAAGAGGTAACATACGTTACATGCTGTCTCAGAATAGCCATATTAATTAATAGATATACACAACAGACCAACCTTCCAACATTAACACTACGAACACTATTCGAGAGATCATGCCGGATGTAATCCGATTTTTTTGAAGTCGCTTACCTCAGCGGCAAAAGCATAAGAACTACGGGCAGTAAGGCGAAAGCATCTTTGTTTCTACTCGAATGCATGTACCTATAGATGCAACAGGTTCGGGATATCCATTTGCAGTGCAAAAGACGGCCCCTTTGCGCTTTCCTTGTAAGTCGCCGGACGGAGCTACAAATTTGCACGAGTATACTTGATATATAGTTATTTAGCATTCCGTTCAAATAGAAGTATTGCACGACACTCGTTTCCTTTGATGCTCTAAAACAAATGGCATAAAATTTGCAAGCACTCCGCACAAACCCATAAACAAACATATTACAGAGCAGTGCCGAAAGCACTTGTTTACAATGCGGCGTTCCATTGTCTCAACACTCAAAACACTTTGCATTGAATTATGTCGACATGTTCTCTAGGATATTGAACAACTAGCACTGAAGCAAAAGTGCTATATAGTTACCTTCAAACGGCTGCATCGCCGACAAGGCGCAGGCTAGCAGAGCAATCCGCACAGAATGGTCGGTGGCATCGGCGCACTCGTCGGCCATCCGGGGGATTTCTTGGCCTTGTTGATTGGGCCGCAACTAAAACAAGTTCAAGATTACACTTGAAAACATTCGTTGCAGGCGTCAGTTGACCGTCGCGAGGCGGTTCGTTCGACAAAGTTGCCGCCTGAAGCAGACGATCCGCATACAGGAGCAGCGGCTGCTGCAGCGCGGTTGAGAGCGGAGTCCCCGCTCTGACGTCACATGCGAGAGGGCGCCACTCCAAGATCTCGAGGCCAATAGTTAACGCGATGTGGGATGAGTCGATCCCGCCTACGTCGTTCTCAGATGCAAGGACAGCGGTCACCGTAAAAAACGATAAGGCTTCGCTACTCAGGGTACCAATATGGGCTTGTTGGTTCATCCTGAACAGGCTAGTAGCATAGCGGGAAGACACACGGACAAAGAAGAGGTACGAGACGAACACAAGCGCTAACTTTCAACAACGAAAATTATTTTGTGTGTATATATGACCGATCCCGAAAATAAAATTTTCGTTGTTGAATGTTAGCGCTTGCGTTGTTTCGTACCTCTTCTTTGTCCGTGTGTCTTCCCGCGCTATGCTACTAGCCTGTTCGCTACTCAGGACAGCAGGATTTTTGCTTCGCTACGCAGACAGCGGGAACGTCGTGCAGGATGCAGTGGTATTTTGCTTACCTTCTAGTGGCAAAAGGCAAAGTGTCGCACATAAAATGTCGATGCTCGATATCCCGGATGGTGCTTAATATAACCACAACATATACAGGCGCGTATATATTCCACGATGTCAAGTACGGCCTACCGGAGCAAGGAAAGCTTGCAGTCGCTTGGAGTTTCAAAAAAGTTAAACAGGAAGTCGCCATGACACCAGCTGCAGGAAGCAGGTGGCGCTTCGCGCAGTAAAAAACTGAAACCGAAATCTATCCTTGACCGCTTCTGAACGGTCAGTCATTTGCGGCCGCCAACCACTCACTTAGATGAAAAGAAATCGAGGGAACTTTCCTCCACGGGAGATATGGGGACCTTTGCTATTGTTTAAAACACTTATGCGCCATTTGGCTAAAATAAAGATGTAAAGTAGTGGTTACGTGTACGTTTTTTTTCTTTTGCTAAAACCAGCCGCAGAAAAAACATCTTGAATATACTGGCATAATGACTGGGAGTAAAGCTTTGGCGTGAAGTTCAGACATTCGATTTGGAAACTCTTTCTTTGATAATTCATTTGTTACTGCAAAAAACAAAAGATAATGATCACACTCATCTAGCATATCGGTATTCCCAGTCGTAAAATATTCCGAGAAATAAATATTGCGGGTGACCGTGCTTTAAATATCTTCACGGTGATAAGTGTATAAAACCACAAAGATTGCTTCCCGCTGTAGTATGGACAAACAAACACTATGGTGTAGTTGGAATGAATGTGTACTCCTTTAGGTATCTGCATGAATAAATGAAAATTTTTATGTATTCTGGTTAAAAGAAAGAGATTTTAAACTGATAATTGCGCTGGGTGAAGTTCTGTATTATTCCATCGAAACAGATTGTTGCAGTCGTGGAGGTTTTATTTTTGCACAACAAAACATAGTTGATGCAATTTCACTGAAGTAATCATTTTATTACTACAACACATAATGGCAAGACAGTCTACTCGTACACAGGAGAATATCAGTTAGAAACCTGAAGACTAAATTTAGAAAGCACGTCAAGATCACTACCACTCGTACGACTATACACTGAGAACATAAGATTACTGAAACGTTAACCGTCGAACGAGAGCAATGCATTAACAGAGGCATGATAACATTCATACGAAAAAAGTTAATGCAACATCAGTTAAGAAAGTCAAATTAAAAGTACAGCATGCACAGCAGCGACTATACTATAGAATATTCATCCCACTACAGTACTTGCTATAAACGCTACAGAAACAGCAATATGGCAGGGCACTGAGAACATCACCCAGGCACTAATGATGTGCGTTGTTGCTGCCATGAGCTGGTTTATGAAGTGCACAAATTCTTGTCAATCAAAGAACAGACTCTTCCCTCCACGCGTACTTCCCGTAAGGTCCAAAACTGCAAAACAAAAAAAAAAAAGAAAATGCTCGTGTTGGCTCATGCCTTGCAATTGTTTTGTTTTTTGCCCTAACCCTCAAAGTCAGGTTTGTGCTTTCATAATACCTGCAGGCGGGAAATAGACGCGAGATGTGCGCTGCATAAAAAGCAAACTATAAAATCTTGGAGGAAAAACGGCTGTCGTACGCAGCACAGATGAGCAGGAAAAAAAAAGCAAAGCTTGGCAGCTTACCGCTCACACGTACATCCGAAGAAACGCAACAATCGCTAGAAAACTTCTCAAACATCTAGACAGGAAAGACATAGAGAATATGAAAGGTTTAATTGAGATGCTATTTAGACATAAGCAGCCTGAAAACCTCCTGTAGCTGTGCTAGCGCCACATTACGAGTCTAGAAAACTGCTTGGAAGAAGTCTAAAAAACCTCTTGGAAGAATTGTAAAAATTTTATTGCGACAACTTTTTAAGACTTTTTTCAGATGTTTATTTTTTATGCAAACATTCTTGTTGACGAGTTTGCCCTAGTCAATTCGTTGCATCATGCCAGCGTTTTGCAATCAAGTTTCAGTTGTTCACTGTGAAGAGCGATAACTAAAGAAAGACCTGCGTAATATGGCGTCAGATTAATTTCTAGCCAGCAAAATTGATAATCCAAAAATGGCAGAAGTCCAGGGGAAGATGAGACCTTGAAGAGATGAGAAATCCTTGGAATACTGGGTGCACCGCTGGAGCCGCTTCGACTGGCGGACTTGTCTTCAATTTATGCCCTTGAATAAGACAAATCTGCTTGTGGAACCCCGTGTCGAAGAATTTTTCATCTTTTCAAACCTCCATCTTCCCCTGAACTTCTGCCATTTTTGGATTATCAATTTTGTTGGCTAGAGATGCTCCAGAAATTGATCCAATGCCATATGACGCAGGCTTCCCATTAGTTATCACTCTTGATAAACTTTATCTTGAGGCATAAAGAAAAACATAAAATAAATGCATCAGCTTGCATCACCGGGATGTAACAGGCTAACAGTGAACAGCTCAAACTTTTCATTGTGAAATGCTGGCATGATACAACTAAGGTGTCGCTGGAGCCAACATTTCGACAAGCCGACTTGTCTCCAAGTTGCAGCCACGAAGAAGACAAGTTTGCTTGTAGAAACGGCTCCAGCAACACCCCGTGTTCAAGACTTTTTCATATCATCCAAACCGGTGTTCTTTTGTCCAAAGAATTAGTTAATGTTGTTTATTCCGGCATGGCACTGGTTTAATCCATTGCGCTCCAGAAAACATAAGCATTTTAAGTCAACTCATTTTCATTAGTAATGTTGCATGGAATGCGTTATACTGCGCTTCCAAAAGTAAATGCATAATTTCAACAAATGTTCATCATAACCTTTATTGTAGCAATTTCAACCAATATGCTGGCCACTTGGCATAGCATGGAGCAATGGAATTGATGAACTTGTCCAAGAACCTGCACGCAAAAGGCACAGTAAGCACAAGGTGTCTCCATCGAGCAGACATGTATCACCACAACAAAAATTGGAAGGCTGGCTTGGCAAACACACAAGCACAAGAGCAGTACTTTGTCAAATTGTCGAGCATTTGTAAATGCCGAAAGCAGGGGCAGTTGAACAGCTGATTTTGTCTCACTTAATGAAGTAAATCTAGATATGTTAAATAATCTAGGGTAGGCGAAATTAACTAGCGCCTTCACAGCAGTGCGTGTCACAATCATATTGTGGTTTAGGGAATATCGGGAATTCTAATTTCATCCTGCACACAGACGGCACATTGAGTAAAAAAAATGTTTCAGTCAAGCATGCACATACACCTACATACCAAAAAAACAAGAGGCTATAGTTTGGTCAAAAGACAACAGACAATGCAGCACAGGGTAGCGGAGGTTTCAGGAAAAATTCAGCCTAGTTGGCAACAGACTAAGAATTTTTGCACATAAGCAACACAAGGACAAAAATGGAGAGACACAACACATGCGCTAACTTTAAACAATATCGTTTATTGCACACGAGGCAAACATTTAGACAGTGTTGGTGCCCTCATACTGCACCAAGAAGCCATGCACAGAAGTTTCTCCTTTTCCGCTTCATTTTTACAAGATGTACATAACACTGCAACGTACATAACACTGTGACTGCAATGGCAGTGGTAGTGACACAAGCATCCTAACCTTTCTCGCCGAAGCCCACCTATACAGTAGACAATGTTATCAAGGCATGGGAAAAGAAATGTTTCACTGAAAGATCAGTATGTGCTGACACCAAATTCAGAGACAACCGCCAGTGTCAGCATATTCGCAGTGACAACTAACTTACCATGACGTCATTATAGTTAACTTTTCTTACCCTTGAATAAATGGAAGCCCACAAGTCACTGGCATCCCTATCTCTTTGAGTGGACGAGTGAAAACCTGTCAACAAAATGGGTTCATGTACATGAGCAGGGTGTCTACCGACCGGGAAAACCGGGAATTCTCAGGGATTTTGGATAGTCTGGAAATACTCAGAGAAATTGTGCCCCCATCAAGGAAAATCCACAGTAACTTTATAGGGGAGAACCGCTCAAGTCTGCCCGCCGACGCCAGCGCTTACCATTCCCCTGCCGGAAAAAGCGTACACTAGTAGCGTGTTACGACCCTTCCGCTCCCTTAGGCTCCCACGCATTTGCGAAGCGCGCGCTGCACGTGAAATGCCCCTCGTTCCGCGATGTCACCCCGACAGAAAGGTCACAATGGCCATGCAAACACGAAGGGGTCAGCTCCATCAGTGAAACTTACCGATCCCCAAACAGACGGCACGAAAAAAGCAGACGACAGGCATGAATGCGAAGCTCACGCTTGAATGGCCACGACCACGACAACTACGAAAAAGAAGAAAAAGATGGTTGATCCCTCCGTCATAGGGATCGGAATAGCACGAAAGTAAAGCGTGCCCTTACAGAAGTAACTGAATGTTTACTGTACATTGATATAAGAGCGTTTGTACAATGTATATTGATGTCTGGCAGATATAGCACCGTTTAACGTGAATGCACCCACTTTTATGATTGGTGGTACATCTCCATCTCGACGACTAACGTCCATGTTAAATGATTAAACAAACCCTTGTGGTAGCTGTAGTAGTTAACGATGAAAGCGTAATCAGAGAACGAGGGGCGATGGCCAGAAGAGCGTCGCATATGGTCGCCATCCCGCGGCGTGTTAAAATGTGATTGAACACCACGCCGGACTAGAGGGAAACGCAAAGCGCGTCGTGCCGCCCCAGTAGCCGGCCGCGATTTTTCTCTGGCGAGCGCGTGAGCGGGGAACGCGGTGTTACAGCCAGGTGAGGCAGGCGCGCGTCGCAGAGCTATTGTTGCTTTGGATTAGCGTGATGCTATGAGCGAGGCCGACTCATTTATGACGCTTGGGCTAAGATCGCCACCTCGCGGTGTGTTAAGGCATTGAAAAATTGAACTTCTATTGAAAACGCGTCGAATGGGACGGACGCGTAACGCGTTGCAGGTGCTAATCGCGGAGGCCACAGTAATGACGAATTACTTTACTTTACCACTCCCAGAGGGCAACACACCATGCCGACCGGTAGAGTGGTAGATATAAAAGGCGCGTTTGTAAAGCCTCTAGAGTTTGTGACAGTGGCGTGGTGGACAGCGTGCCCGGCACCTGTTGTTACGAATCGAGCGGCCGTGGGTTCGATGACCGTTGACGGAACTTTTTTTTCTTGCCATCTGATCGTGTAACTTTTTCGACGTCATTTCCGCGACGGAAATACGTCACTGAAGTCTTGGTGGACCCCGGCATAAAACACTTTCGTGTTAAAAAAAAAAAAAAAAAAACCTTAGCCGTTGTTGCACGTCCATTGGTTTTTTTTTTTTTTTTGGCAGATACAGTGAATAGTTGTTACTGAGTGTGCAGGTACAGCCCGAACAACATGGTGCACTTTCAATAGTGACCAGATAAAATGCCTTGACAGCCATTGGCTCTTCCCCCGCAGATTGCACACACAAAAAAGTTTGTCTGAAAGCTGGGCGCTCGTTATTTCCCTATTAATAATGCTATGTAACGTTGATATTACGCACGCTGTTCGTGAACTTGGAGTACCGGCTATGAGAACGGCGATAATGTAAGGAAGGACACGCGAGGTAGATGGGAATTTCGGTTGCGGGAAAGAAAGAAGCCCAAAATAGACCATTTATTTTTGGAGTGTTGCGTACCGCACGATAACTCGACTGGTTGCTAGTAAATTAAGGTATCCCAACTAATACCAGTCACAGCGCCAGGGCCGCTTAACCTAAAGCACGAGAAGCGGCTTACCCATGCATCCTGTAACAAACACAGTGCGTAGTACACACAGCAAACCAAAAAAATAGGTATATAATTATGAACGTACAGAACATTGTGCTAACTGCACGTCGTAAACAGCGTCGTCCTTCACTTGCGAAATGCACTTCGCTCTGACGAGGACGGGCGCGTCTGCGTCACTTGCTCCGCATCTGCTACATGGCTGAGCAGACGCTGACCTTTCACCAAATTGTTGCCGGGGACAGAAGCGTGTACATCCTAACCGCGCGCGACGCGAAATTCTCAAAAACACGTGCAGAACGCGTGCAGCGTGCGAGCAAAGCAACGCGTTTTCAAGGCAGCTTGAAGGGGACAGCGCAGGGGTCAACACTCGGTAACGAGTTCCGGCACCGCAGCGCCTCCCACGGCGTGGGTCTCGCCTATTGAAAAGGAACGAAAGTCGCGGTAACGAGGGCTCCAGATTTTGTGAACGCATTTTTGAAATCGAACGGCCGCTGCGGCTGCGGGGAAGGCGCGCACCTCGATGCTCTCTCGCCTTCGGAGCGGCGGAGTGGGAGAGAATCCGGCTAATGCGTGGTTGCGGGAACCATGAACCACGGCACATCATATTCCGATTGTTGTCAGGGCGTTCTGTGACTACGCCGTGTAGTTCTGTATTCTTTGTCGCGCGTGCTGTGCGTTAGCGGCCGATATGGTGTTTTTCTTATCGCCGCTTATCAAGTAACAAGCATGATAGTGTAGAAGCGGTAGCAGTAGACGAGCTTGAGTTATCTTGCAAGCGATCGTTCAGGAAGCGGATGTCGTCGACAAGGCTATACTCGGCGACAACTTTTCTTGGCACCACTGTGAAAGCTACAGAGCCAGAGTGCCTGCATGCGCGCGCGCCAAGAAATAGTACCTATATTTATTTCTAATTCGAAAAGTTACCTAGCTCGAATAAATAAAGATTCTTTTCATTTTAAAAAGAGAACGAGTATGGGAAGCCGCTTGTGAAAAAAGTTATTGTAAACTTCAATTGTTTTCTGTCTTTTTTTTTCTGGACAGCACACGTTTTCCTCAACCTGCTCTCTCAGTAAACATGGCGTCCACGATGCCGCCTGAATCGTGTGCGGCCGCAAACACGCCGTCTCGTTCTCCGGAGAAGCTGTACACTAAATGTGACAGAAAGTGGGTATCAAAACATACCAAGCAAGTTATCTGCAACGTCTACGCTGGGTGATGCGCCGTCAGCGTGACTTGTCTGCAAATGCAGTGTGCCGGACTGCCGCCGAGCTCACCGAGTGAGCGAGCGAACAGTTAAGCGTATCAAGGCTGAAGCTCTGCGGGCCCCACTTGCCTCGCCGAAGCGCAAGAAATGAATTTCTCGGGCCAAACTGAGAAGCGCATCACTCGCAAGACGCGGCTGCTGCGCTGTGACACCTTTGCGTTGGCAGCACTGCGGTGCAAAGTGCACAGCTACTTCATGCGCAGTGAAATACCTACGGCCGAGAAGATACGCAACGACGTGATCAGTGACCCGACCTGGACATGCCGACCATCAGCACTCGCACGATCCAAAGAATGCTGACGACTTGGGGTTCGCCTTCCGAAAAAGAACAAGGTATTCCGCGTTGCTCGAGAGAGACGACATCGTTGCTTGGCGTCGAAAGTAGTCCGGACCATCCGAGAAATGCGGAGGCAGCGGCGGTAAGTTCTTACGTTCTTTTTATTTCTGCAAATCTCTGTTCACTACGCGATGTGTTTGTACCTACTGGTTAGAGAAAACGATAGGTGTGCTTTGCATTGTGATCGCCAGACGTTGCTATTGACGTGAGTGATCGAGAAGCCTTACATAATCCTGGCTTAAGTCGCAGCGAAATTCCCCATTAAGATAGGGTGGCTGTTCATGCTTGCGGTTTTTACAATAATACTAGTATTCGCCGACGATTCCGTTGCATGTGGTGTAGGTTTAACTCAGCGTTGGTATTGCAGCATTTCCCGTAGCATCGTTGCGAAGACTACTGCCGTTTTCCGCGGTAGGAGCAAGGAATCTTAAGGCTTGGAGAAAGGAATAGCTAGTGATGTCCTCTGAACTGTAGATTTATTGAGCGCGCTGCGCACGTAATTGGGGATTGGGGACGTGGTTGCATCAGCTTTGATATACAGCCTGCGGGGCGTAGGCAGAAATATTTTTAAGGGGGGGGGGGAGCATCCTTTAGTCTGAGTGGGGCCGGGTCGGACTATATGGTCGGTGTCATTTTGTGCTGTGTATTTTGTGGAAGAAAAAAATTGCGGGAGGGGGGGGGGGGGAGAGGAGGGCACAGGCCCGGAGTGCCGCCCTCTGGCTACGCTCTGGCAGCCTGAAACAAGTTTCCTAAACATTGGTTCAGTCTTTCACAGACAGAGTTTTGCCAGCTTATCTATGTGATATGTTCATATAGGTTTTGTCAGTGCACATCTTTTGCCCTTAAACAGAGGCAACCTCGGATGAAGGCGGTCTGCTTTGTTATTGGGCTCTTGCCAGTGAAAGTGCGCTGTTAACAATATGACTGCTTTCTCTTTACAGGACCATCTACTACCTTGATGAGACCTCGATAACGCCGGCCATACAAAGGGGAGGTTTGAACAGACACCAGCGTGATGACTCGGCAAGACGCATTTCGTCAAGGGCTCTCAAACTGGCCTCTGTGCACCGAGTGGTAAAGAAAAACACCTAATCGTTTTGCATGCTGGAAGTGCAGAAGGCTTTGTTGATGGGAGCCGCCTTAGTTTTCCATGCCAAGGAAGGGCGCTGGTGATTGCCACACAGAAATGGATCCTTCGCGTTTCCAGAAATGGTTGTTCAACAGCTTACCGACATCAAGCACGCAGTGTGGTTGTGATGGATAATGCGTCATATCATAGTGCTCAGGTTGAGAAGCTACCAAGCTCATCATCCAGAAAAGCGGAAATCCAGTCCTGCTTGATATCGAAAAATATTCCTTTTTCGGATGACCAACTGAAAAGTGTGCTGCAGCTCGTTAAGCAGAATAAGC